>NC_136486.1:114899059-114974059 GCF_053919585.1 Euprymna scolopes
GCAAATCAAGAATATTTTCACTTCAATTATCAGCAATCAAAAAATAACAAGTAAACTAAAATAAGAAAGAATATTATTTCCAAATGGTAATAAGTAAATTTGTTTCGCGTGGCCGTTTATCAATTCCAACTATTTCCGTAGCTTGGTAAAAAAAAAAAAATGCTGTGGATTTTGTCTTCTATTTTCTACATTTCATACACTTAATCTCACCGTGTGTGGGTTACTATATGACCCCCCCCACTTCTCAGATACAGAACCGTCGTTAAATTATATCGCCTGCTGCTTCCTTACTGTAGCTAAACAAACAGAGAAATGTAAATATGGCGGATTAGTGTTTATATTTTCACATTGTACATATGATTTATGAGAGCTGATCCCGACGTTCAGTGATAAAAGCTATCGACTATCGACTGCATTCATAGCTTGCTACTCTAGCTGCACTGAATAGTTGTGATACGGCACAAAGAATCGGTGGATTACTATATATCTATATATTTAGTACGTGTGTCTGTTTACATGTCTCGTTTAAAGAGCTACACCTGAAACAATCTTAATTTCTTATACGCCTTAAATTTCTTAACACAATAAGAACAGCTTTAGAGCGGACGTTTAAAAAGTAAAGCTTAAAATACCCGTCAAAAATAGTTCTTTTTCTTTGATGTGTTTTATGCGCAACTGAGATAGAATATCATCCATCACAATTCGGGGTCTTTCACTCCCGTCATTTAAGAAATCCCTATACACTAACATCAAACGACGAGAGATAGTTAATCAACGCCTATATCGATCCTTTCCATCTCATACGTTTATGTGTTTTGACGTCTTCATTTGGATTTATGTGCGTTGGTTTTCTTATTGGGAATTCGTCATTCGATCAAGTGTATCTTTCGGCGGCCATTAACGTCCGCCAACTGATGTTTTCATATCTATATGTATTTACGCGCAGATTTCCATCGCTTATTCAAATGCAGATATATGAACAAAAAGAAATGTATGTGCAAACACAGACATTTCGTGCATATATTCCTATTTTTAGTCATGAATTCCAAACAATTTATGGAAAATATTTCCGTGGCTGTTTTTAGCAGATCAATGATATAATACTATAAGTGCAACGCAAATTTGAACATTTTAAATAATAATTTAATTCATATTAATTACATAATAACGTTTTCGGATATGTATACACTGATAATACCTACCAGAGAGAACTTGATGCCTATTAAAAAGAACCTGAATGGCTACTAAACTCTATCTTCGAGTGTCTAAGGTCTCTCTGTACAGAGTTTTATAAAAAAAACCTGGCATGAGGATACTTTTCCTACAAGTAAATATCCAAAATCACTTAGTATTCAGAGCCTAAATATAATGTCCTTTCTTTGACTAACACATTCTTTATGAATTAGATCATACGGTATCACTGGTAGAATACATAACATAATTAAATCCTTCTTAGATAAGAGAAAAATCCAGGTTGTCCTCGACGGTCATACATCTAAACAATATAATATAAATGCGGGAGTGCCTCAGGGGTCTATCCTTGGACCTCTATTGTTCCTAATATTCATTAATGACCTCCCTGACAAAATTGCCTCCAAGATGGGTATATATGCTGATGATACAACACTCTATAACAGGCATGACAGGGAAACAAATGAACACATATCTAAAGAAATGGCAAAAACACTAGAGGATGGCCTCCAATCTGTAGTGGAATGGGGACAAAAATGGACGATCACATTCAATGCTGCTAAGACTAAACTGGTTTCCTTCAATAATTACAAGAAACCTTCTTTGCCACCAATAGCAATGGCCAGTGACTCTTTATCTGAGAGTGCATCTTTCAAACTGCTTGGCCTAACGTTCACAGGAAACAAACATGAGTTGGAACAATTACATTGAAAGCATTGCCAGGGCCGCTGCGAACAAGGTAGGCTTTCTCTACCGTGCTAGAAAACTACTAACACCTGAAAGTATCCTGCACCTCTATAAAGCCACCATTCGCCCATGTATGGAGTATTTTTGTCACATTTGGGCTGGTGCGTCTACTGCTAGTCTCTGCTCGTAGACAAGGTTCAAAAGAGAGTCGCCAACCTGATAGGCCCTGAACTGGCATCTAAGCTTCAGCCTCTGTCCCATCGACGAAACGTTGGATCCCTCTGCCTGTTCTGTAGAAGTATTTTAATCGTAAATGCTCTGGAAAATTGCAGACACTTGTGCCCCAAAGATGTAGACACCCTCGACAAACCTGACAGGCAGCTAAATCCCACCCCCACACAGTAGAGATCCCTAGATGTAAAATATCTTTCTACTCCAGTAGTTTCTTCCCTAGAACCGCTAGACTCTGGAATTCCATTCCAGGTCCCTGCTTCCCCAACTGTACTGACATGCAGAAGTTCAAGTGTAACATGAACCAACATCTTGCTGCCCAACTCCCTACATAGTACCTTAGTAGTTGTTGCCCCTGATAGTAGCCCCCTACACCAAAGTGGCAATGTGCCTTGTTTGGGGTGAAAATGTAAAAAAAAGAAGAAGAAAAATACCGCACCTTCTTGCAGTGATGGTACCTCAAGTAAGAGCACGAAGATGGATACTCCACCAGACAAAGGTGATTCTTGTCCTAGAATCAAGTACGGCCAAGAGACCACAAGAAAAGTATATTATAACTTATTAAAATGGTAAACTGAGGAGGAGGAAAAATATATTGCCAACTTGTTTACTAACTTAATGTTTGAGAGGTAAAGAACTTTAACTGAAGTAAAATAAAATGGTCAATATATCTAAACCCCCCATCTCTCTCTCTCTCTTTCTCTCTCTCTCTCTCTCTCTCTCTCTCTATATATATATATATATATAATTAGTTTTTTTTTGAAAAATAAATCTAGCAGAGTGCTCAGTTATAAGGAAAGTCCGAAAATAAGAACGTATTTATATTTCATATTTTGTTTACAAAACGTTTTAGATCAGACAAGTCATTTAAACCCGATAATTAGGACCATTTTAGATACCAGTATCAAGCTCTCTTCAGCCAATACTCATTTCTTGATGAGATATAGGTATCTAAAATGATCCTAATCATCGGGTTTGAAACCGAGGGTTTCAATGACTTGTCTCATCGTCAAACTTTTTGTAAAAAAATTAAATCATATACATATATATATATATATATATATATATATATATATATATATATATATATATATATATAGTAATCGTTCCAAAAGTAAGCCCTCCTATTTTTTAATTCAAAAACTAAACGTTAGAGATATACGAAGATGCAAATGGTACCATTAAAAAGCGCCCGTTTTGTCCTCCAGGATTTATTTTTCTACATAATCACTATCATTCTCATTATACCTTTGCCAGCCTCCTTTGATGCCCTGGTCGTAAAAGTCTTGTGCGCAGTGTGTAACTCATATCTCAATCGCTACTCTGTAACAGGCGCCGGCGAATGTTCCTTGGTTCAGTGTTTTTCTATATGGAATAACTTAATGACACATTTCTGTTTCTGACGCACGTCTATGACAAGTGTTACTTGCTTAGACTTCTATACAGTTAATATATTTACCAAGGAAATAAAAATCTCATGCCATGCATACGTGCATTCATTGTAATAATGAATGCAATTCGTAATCCCCTTTGATTGGCGAAAAATAGGAGACATTACTTTTTGTACCGTGTATATATTATATATATACTTGGATACCTTAGCCAATACATTGACATTCCTTCCGGTTTCTCTCATTCTTCACACACACACACACACACACACACACACACACACACACACACATACATACATATATATATATATATACATACTCATCCACATACAGTACTGTTTCGCTGTTTCACAGCTCATCAGTGCGGCTAGACAGGCAACTACCTCAAGCCAGGATTGAAATCCGACCGCCTGTACGACATAAACGCTGTACGACCATTACGCTAATCGGTGGCTGCTGTACGAGTCGTGAATTAACGATGTTCTGACATCGTCCGAAATACCTAATATATATATATATATATATATATATATATATATATATATATATATATACACGCATACCCCACAATTTTAATGAACCACCGTTCTGCCAGATCAAACATACCCATTCCTGATCCTCGATACATCTTCTATCATTATATGTAATCAGTTTTTTAAAATAGTCAACCATATAGGAGCCTATTCGTGACGACACACACACACAGACGTTTAGATTTATATTATATATATATATATATATATGTGTGTGTGTGTGTGTGTGTGTGTGTGTATGTGTGTGTGTGTGTGGTCACGATTAGGCTCCTATATGGTTGACTATTTTAAAAAACTGATTACATATAATGATAGAAGATGTAGATGAGGAGCAAGAATGGGTATATTTGATCTGACAGAACAGTGGTTCATTAAAATTGTGGGGTCCTCGTTCGCACCTGGCCACCAAAGTATGGAAATAAAAAATGAAAAAAACAAAACGTTTACAAGTGTTTTTCCTTTAAATGTACATAAGAATACTTTGATAAGTATGTTTCAACTTAATAGGGATAGTATAATAAAATTGTGGGATCTGCGTTCGCGCCTGTACTCCATGGAAATATGGCACAACCTTTAACAAAGACTTTTCATATCTATTTGCGTAAGTATACTTTGATAATTATGTTTCAGTTTGAAGAAATATGGTATGATAAAATTATTGGGTGTTCGTTGGCGTCTGACCTCCATAGAATGTAAATATATCACAAAGTTTAACAAAGGTTTTTTTTAAAAAGGGGTGAGGGTCCACAGTAACACCTTAACTTTAATCTTAATTCACGTAAGCTTTTATTTATTTTTTTAGTTGAATCATATTGTGTCGAATAAATTCACTTCATAAATTCACGTTCTTATTAAAGTGAAAGCTAAAAAAAGTCGGGACTTTTGACAATTCTCGACACAAATTTTTCATAACTCTGTTACTTTCCTGCTGCACTTGCACGTAGCACTCTTTCAAAAATAGATAAATAATAGAAAATAAGACGTTACTTTTTATCGTGTCAAAAGAAGGAAAATATCCTGGTCACGTGATTACGTGTCTTTTTGAAAACATTTACATAACCTTTTTTATTTTTCTTTATATATCCGTTTAAGCTTTTTTTGTCAGTGTACTAGAAGAAATTCAGTTGATTACAACCCTTTCTGCGTATTATTTACATTACAATAGTACAGCCTTGAATCCAACGGCGCAATGCTACATCGTTCAATACTGTAAAACTGAAACGCTGTTCTGCTTGAAAAGGGCGCCATTTTCTTCTTATTCATATTTGTATCGATTCTTTGCTTTAAAAAACTAAAGTAATTACGTGTTTACTTTTTTAATATCCCATTTTGCTGTTTCGAATTATTTACTAAAGTAAGTAAAGCTTCATTATTTTTCAAAGCTGTTTTAGTTTCTTTGTTTTTCGATATTTCGTCGATAATATTTAGTAAGAGTGTTTAGCAGAAAAGCCAACAAACGACTACCCGAAAAAATAAATATACAAGAAATAAATATTACCATCTTGAATAAAAGTTCAGTTCATGCTTTTTTTGGTTTGAAATAGATTTTGATGCTCTTTACTTGAAATAATTTCAACGAACCGAAATTAAAACGAAATTTCAGGCGATAACAACTTAAATGATATATGCATATAAACTACACATGCCCTAATCGAATATTCCTCAAGCACAAAATAACGCAAAACATTAGAATATGTTTATAAATATTCCGTACATTGACGGAACTCTCTTAAATTGTTAACACAGAATGCTCAGGTGCCCCTCCTTCAAATTGAAAACGGGGCTCTCCATTTCAAAGTCGCTGCCATCTTGGTGGTTTTTAAACCGGTTCGTGAATTAAAAAAAAACAATTTTTTTACAAACTACTTAAAAATAGAAACCAATGAATATTTCTACCATAAAAGTAACTTTATTGACTATGGTAACATTTATTTCTTGTATATATATATATATATATATATATATATATATATATATATATATATATATATATGCATATATATATATATATATATATATATATATATATATAACATTTTCTCTTTGTAAGGAAACGTCATTTTGTTGGCCACTCTTGGCTACGAATGGAAACAAAGTTGATATAAAAAATATATTTTCGCGAAAATAATCTTTACTGTCATCATATTTTGCTCAGGGTAAAATTTTTGAGTATCCAAACCTATCTTTTTACAACTCCCTCTTTTTCATAACCTATCATACTTTCATCAATCACAGTCCATTTTCTGTAGGCTTTTTTATTTAACCCAGTAAACGCCGGGTACTCCTGCTAGTATATATATATATATATACATATATATATATATATATATATATATATATATATATATATATATATAATGAACAGTGCGCAGCAGAAATGTCCCACACTTTAAACTACTATGCCAATAATGTTTGATTTAGTTAATCGCTACTATTTTTCAGATATCCCATTCAAGTAATTTCTAAACCTTTATACGCCATGCTTTTGCGTAATTGCAACACATGTCGTTATGCTCATTACACTTTAGATCATGATGATGATGTTCCAAATAGAAAATCGAAACTGGTATTCTTTGCAAATTTGAACGCCAATAATTCAGTACTTAATAGAACTCTTTCTCAAAGTCCAGAGACAATCTGGCTCTTTCTATTACTCAGTCACTTACCCGTTTTGCTCGCAAACATTTTTCTGTGTTTGAATTATCTAATCGAACACTACAAATTTACGATTGCCGATAAACTAAACGAACTCGACTAGGAAGCTATTTAATCATGTTGTGACGCCGTCCGTTTCTGTAATGACTTGATAATAGAAAACACCAGAAACCGCTTATAACATTGTAAAGCGATTACAGTTTAGAGAATGTCATTTTAAAATCGAAATGAACAAACACGGTAACAATAAGTTTAAACAGAAAATTAAACTGGTCTTCCCTTTATTCTTGTTAATTAATTTTTGCAGCCTCTGTAAACAATACACCATTATTAATGAGAAGCTAAAACATTAGATCGTAGGTAATTATTATGCCTTCATAACACATATCTTTTCGTGTAAAATAAAAATATATAAGATTATACTAGCAGATTTTAAATTTCCTATAGTCATCCACTCAATTTTTAAGAGATTAGTGTACCGATATTTTAAACTCAAGACCCAATAGTTTGCACCCTTTCATCCAATAACTAAGCCACCGAATATGTTACTGGAACTGAAAGACAGTATATCGCAGTAGATGAAATTATTTTAGTTATTCAATTTTTTAAGGGCACTAATAACTAAGGCTAGGGCAACAGTATATTCTTTTTATTGTTTTGACTCTCGAGTGTGTATCCGTTGATGCTTTATATGCTTTTATATAGACTGACGCGCTTCTTGGTTGATTAACTGTGCCTAACTGTGTCGGATATAAACTCGAGCGTCAAAACAATGAAAAGAATATTCTGTTGTCATAACCCTACTAATGACATCCAATCTACTTTACGGGGTAATCTTGGTTTACGCTTATGTGGTGGAAGTTATCATTTACTTCACCGATCCGGTATATATATATATATATATATATATATATATATATATATATATATATATATATATATATATATATATATACGTGAACGTGTCTGTGTATCTGTCTGTCAATTTTAAGTCTACAGACTCGAAATTTGATATACAGGTCACTGAGATTTGGGAATCATGTGATCGGTTTTCGGCCAGAAATTTGGCGATTAAGGGGTCACAGTTCAACAATTTGACCTTTGAGAACTCTACAAAACTCCACCGACAATTTGGGCCTAAACACTTGAAATTTTAGATATAGGTTCCTTGTACATGGATCTAACTTAATAACTTGATTTGAGTCTAAAACAATAAATTTTAAGGGGTCATAATAGGGGTCAAAGTAAAAAAAATTGACCTTTTTTTTTGTGCTCAACATACACCTCTAATTACTCGGGCAACGCCAGGCACCCATGCTAGTATGCACACACACACACACATACACATATATATATATATATATATATATATATAGTTTAATCGTTTTCTTGAAACGTTACACAGTCTGTATGTACGCATCGTAATGGATTAAACCATTTTTTCTTATAAGTAAAGTTGGTTTTATATAAAAGAAAATTCAATGAATTGTGTAAAAAAAAAGAAGTTCAGTCAATGGCATTCTATTGGGTTGAAAAGAATATATAGAGAATTATTATATTACAATATATATATATATATATATATATATATATATATATATATATACATATATATACATATATATATAATTTTTAAAATATAATAATCCACTGACACGTGTTTCGTCATCTACGACTCATCAGATTGGCTGAATCTAGCGATACTCGAAATCTGGACCCCACGATCAGAAGCCTAAACCTCTATCACGCGGCTGCCTCGCCTGACTACTAAATGTATCGTGTTTTTATGTAGATGTTTTTATTTGTTTTCGTTAGCGATACTTTTTGAATGAATTCAATTATTCATACGAAATGGCATTTTTACCTAAATGCGAGTTGGGAATAATTTTTCCTTTCAGAAATTTGGTACCCCCTTAAATGGGGAGCGGCATATATATTCTTTTTAAAATATAATTAACCACTGACACGTGTTTCGTCGTCTACGACTCATCAGTGGCTGAATCTAGCGATTAAATGGAGAGCGGCATATATATTATTTTTAAAATATAATACATTTAGTAGTCAGGCGAGGCAGCCGCGTGGTAGAGGTTTAGGCTTCTTATCGTGGGGAATTATACATATATATATATATATATATATATATATATATATATATGATTCAAAACAGTTATCCAATCAAGTTTCAAATTAAGAACATAAACAAAGATGTTATTTTTGTTTACAAATGCGTTTCGACAGAGTTTATCTTAAGTCATGCAATGCATCAAAAAATTATAAATGTTAACTCTTTTCAGAATAAAACTTTTCAAGACATGCACACACAAACGTACATATTTATGCATGTATCATGCAAAGGTAAGGTAGGACGTTAAGTTCAGAATTCGTGACATATAATCTGTCGATAGAACAGAGGACATGAAAGAAAGAAATGTATTTTTGTTGGTTAATATAATTATGCTATTCCTCTGTGAAAAGTAAAAGAAAATCACCTTTGTTTTAAATCGTATCATTTTACTATCATATAATAGCAAAGACTTTTTTCAGTCAGATCGTAAATTTTCAATAGTACAAGGTGACCAAAAAAAACGGGCCCCAACTCTAATTAGGCCCCGTTTCTTAGTGTTTTGTCCGAATGAAATGAAACTTTGGTCATAACTAGTTTATTATATTCAAAACATCACATCAATACACTTTTTTTTTCTCCGCTGACTGTAAAATGCTCAGAAAGCAATTGAATCTCCTCTGTTTTTTGGGGTCACCCTGTATTATTAGATACATGTGAAATATTAGGTTGGGGCAAAAATAATGTCGTTTTTTACGTTCAACCATATATATAAAAACGACAGTATTTTTGCACCAACCCAATAATTTGTTCAGTCTGCTCCATTCACACTGTAAATGTTATTTTAATGCATTCTAAAATTTGATAGATCATTGAAAATGTTAATGCAATTCTAGACTGCCATACCGCCTAAAATGTTATTCTAAATTTAAACGTGATAAACCACCGAAAAGGACATACGATCGAGGATCATGCTTACATATAAACTCTAAGTAGGAAGTTGAGATGTCGGTTCACATTACATTTAAATTTTTTGTTGCCGGTGCAGTCAGGGAAGTAGGAAACAGGAAGGTAATTCCAAACTCTAGCAACTCGAGTGACCATCTGGGGACCATTTAGAGTGAAGAGAGGGGTTCTGTAGCTTGTCGGTTTAGTCGAGGGTATTTACATTAAGAGGTCATTAATGCTACAAGTTCGTAAGAACAGACAATTAAATTACTTATGAGACATGCACGGGGATACAGCATTGCGGCGATTGGCGCAGGGGTTGAAAGGAGAAGATTAAATAACAGAGTCACTATAATATATTTTTCATAATAACAGGAAAATGTGTTGGTAATTTTGGTAAAGAAGAAACTATGTAGACTATGTAGTTCGAGATTGCGTATTCAAGTCTTGTCGGTTCCATTGCGCCACTTATATTACAGAATATTATAAACCTTTACATGTTCCCTCCGATGGGTAGCCAGTTTTAAAATAAAGCGAGGAAATCAGTGGCCATTGCATTTTATAATAAAAAACGTGTGACAAAAATAACCGTTTACTTCTCCTCTCAGTAAGATTACAGTCAAAAAGTTCAAAACCAGTTGCCAGTGTTGTACACTATCCGCAAACTACTTGACAAAATATATGAGGTTGTATGTTCTAATGCCGAACGTGCTTTAGGAATATTAAATTCTGAAAATCTTCTCAGTACACATGTTTAGTATCGGGTTAGATGAAATGTTCATATGACATTAATTAATAAGAAATCTATATATACCTATAAAAATGAGAATGTATGTGTGCGTGTGTGTGTGTGTGAGGACACTTCACAATCTATATACTCAACGATTCTTTGATCTACAGACATGGAATTTGCTACAAAAAGTATTCAGATATGGGGATTTTTTAAAAATCCATTACTATCTGAAACAAATGTTGCTAAGGAGTCGAAATTGAAAACTTGGTACGTAGTGGGGATCATCGGATATTTATCTCTTTGTCAACTGTTTCACGAATGTGAATGCGTGAATATTTCGCATGACAGATTATTTATGTTAAGAATAAGTACGTTTGAAAACACTTTTTAAAGATCATGTCAGGCTGGCCTAATGATTATCGTACTTCATTCACCATATTCAGGTTTTGGTTTTGATTTCAGCTCGAGTATTTTTTTACTTACAAAAAGTGAACTATTAAAAACACATAGTACCTACGTGCACATGTCTCAGTTTCTTGTCTTCTTTTTCCTTCATTTTTTAAAAGAAATTTTATGTCACGTTTAATACCTAGGGTATTTCTGTTTACATTAAACAAGAATTTTGCAATGATTAAAATATAATATTTATGTGTATTTTACGACCGGGCAACGCCGGGCAGCCTGCTACTTTTCTATGAATTTATAATTGGGATCCCGAGAGTGATGTAGGAATTATAAAGAATGCATGTTAAAGCTACCCCTAACTATTCAAATATCTCATGTAAGATGCTTATCATAATGTGTTTCTTGAGTGATGTTTCTGACAAAGACGTGAAAATTGCTGTTTTCTCGGTCGAAATCTGTCAACATTTATCTTCGTTTTTTTTTTCTTTTTTAACTTCTTAAATCAAGTCCTGAGCAATTTCCAGATAAAAAAGATAATTTTACTTATTTTTCACATTTTAGTTTCTTTAGTTTTTAAGAAACAACTTAATTGGTGTTGAAATAGGTCTGCTACCAATTAAGTCATTTCTTGAAATTTCAAGAAGCAAAAATGGGAATAAGTAAACATGTCTTTGTATCCTTTTTATGTTTTAATTTGTTGCCGCGCATTCTATGGCGGGGTGACAAACCCAACCATATTATTGCATCACTTTTGTTCAATTTGAAACATACTATCTATATACACTGATTACTGTACATTCACAATACATGTACTGGTGATGAAGGCCTCTTTTGAAATTATTTGTAGGAGTTTGTGGTTTTTATTACATGAACGTCTGGTGAACGCAGACATCACAATATGATGGAATCATCTTTGAATAGAAAAATACGACACCTAAAGACCAACGATGCCTCCCTTTATTCTCGACAGACGAATGATACCCCCTGTAGGAGCAGCTGCGCGTGTAATTGAGAGGCAAGGGTTGCACAACCCACAACCTCACCTCTCCTAAATCGGCAGTGTTTGAATCCGATGGCAAGGAGAAGTCCAGGACGACTGCAAACAATGCTGAGATAGGCGAAGAGCACATAGAACGCCTGGAAGTTCCAAATAGTCACCCATTTAGCACTGACCAGGTTCAACGTTGTTTAACTTCGATGATCCAGGGGGAACCGATGTGTCAACGTGATTATGCCGTATATATCTTAAAATCAGGGACGTGTATTTTAGTTCGATTTTTTTACGTTCAGTATTACACACGCATCAAGTAGATGACGTTAGGTAAGTGGTTAACTACACTGACTGACAACCTGGGTGTGCCAGGTTCGAATCCAGTGCGTTCCACTAAACGTTTTCGTTTTAGAATATTTGCAACATTTACGTTGTTACTCCCGTAAAAAAAAAGATATACGGGGAACCAAATGCCAAAAGTAACCCTCTGATTTATTCGAAATGATTCCCACCGACATTGGATAATTTCTGCCTAATTTCACATTGAATTTTCTGCGATAAGTCGATCCAATCCTTTAAAACATAATAGATGGTGATGATCTAAATACGAACGTGAAAGCGTAATTGTATAATACAGATGTTATTATTTTGTCATTTAAGAGGAAACGTATTTATTGCTGATTAAAAAAAAAAAAAAAAAAAAACTATTAGACGATACTTATTCTGTTTACGACATAACCTTCAGCAATTTTGCGTTGTCATTTTCCGGCAAATTACGCAAGCAACTGCAACATCCCAAAGCGATTAGCAAATCAGCTTCCCAGAAGACGATAAGTTTTAATGAAACCGTGAAATTCATTAAACAAAGAAAAGAATTAAAACCGAAAACCACTTTCAACACTTCATGCAAACGTGAAATCTTCGCTTCCCCCATGTTAATAATGGCTTTCTCTTTAGAAAGCAATTCTTAACGACGCGTGTTAGAATCTTTGCTTCAGCATCCTTCGGCTGCTTACGTAATCTACCGGTAGGTTGCTGCAGATCGTAAACTATATAAGTACCCAGTAGACCAATTTAATTAATTGCCTATTTACCTGGCTTTAGTATTAATTTTTATTTACAAGTGCAAGGGAGACATTAATGTAATACTGGGTTATTTAGTTGCGCAACAGTACATTGTATCATATTACATTACTATCATTTGTCAGATTTACCGTTTTGATGCAAACTTTAGGGAATTATGAAATGTAACTTAAATCATTCTTTAATTTAAATATCCGCACATTTCTTTTACTCTTGAAAAGCGTATGTGTTTTTACGGTGCCGATTAAATTTATTTAAGAGTTAGTCATTTTTGCTCAAAGGTAGGTGCCGGCTCTTAGGGAATACAAATGATTAATTAGATATAAAATTTTTATACTGCCATGTGTACGCACCTGAAGGATTTCTAACTTTGATCTGGTTTAGTTTGGTTGCTCTGTTTTACGGCATACGACCTTTTCGAGTTATGTAATGCTGAATCCGGTTATTTTGGTAAGGTTTTGATGCTTCAAGTTCTTTATATTTTTAAATATTTATTCATAGTGTTTGGTTTGGTTGTTTTGTAGATTTCTTTTTGTTTTTGTCTTTGCTGAACATGATAGCATTTAGCAAGGGGATGTAAAACAATAGCATCAATGTTTGGTGCATTTTAGGCCAGGCAGCCAATACCTTCAGACTGCTTGATCTATTAGCATCAGTTAATCTATCTATGCTCCTATAAAGTTAGTTTTTTGTGCATCGGTATTCATATTAAAAACCCTTTTCGCTATTTATTTAAAAAGAAAATACAACTTCGTTATATATGGATCGTGGAATTGTATTCATCTGCAAAAGATCTAGCTTATTTGCATATCCTTTTAAACATTCATTTAAATTAATTTCCTATTATTATTCTTATTTTTCGGTTTTCACATGTGACGATCATCTTTAGTTAACTATTACATGTAATTATATTCATAGAGGAATTCTACATGATTTATACTTGCGTAATATTGGCGTAAAAAGCTTATAGTAAACACAAACTTATTTCTATGTATATTTATGTATGCGTATATATATATATATATATATATATATATATATATATATATATATATATATATGTTTTAAAAATGTCTACCAAACTCCTCTGTCAGTTTTTGGTCTACAATATGATCTTATAATGAGATAAAAGTTAAAAAAGAATTTCTTGCAAGGCATGAACATTGTGCAACAAAATCTATATATCTATAAAAGTGGAAGTGTATGTGTGTGTGTGTGTGTGTGTCTGTTTACATTTCCTTACGCAATGACTCTGTAAATTTTTAGTTTACAGACTCGAAATTTTATATACAGGGTACTGAGATTTGGGAAAATCGATGTGATCAGTTTTTGGCCAGAAATTTGGCGATTAAGGGGTCAAAGTTCAACGATTTGACCTTTGAGAATTCTTTCAAACTCCTCCGACAATTTTGGGTCTACACACTTGAAATTTTAGATATAGGTCCCTTGGACATGGATCTAACTTAATAACTTGATTTGAGCCAAAACAATAAATGTTAAGGGTTATAATAGGGGTCAAAGTTTAAAAAATTGACCGCTGTTTTTCTCAACATACACCTCCAAATACCCGGGCAACGCCGGGCTGAAATGCTAGTGTTTTTATAAACTTTACAAATTCAAGTACAGAATTGAATTTAAACTTTGTAAAGTTTTAAAAGTGCACTTTTATAAACTTTAAAGCAAAAGTATAAACGTTTAATTTAAATGAAATCTAAAATCTAAATTGGCTTTATCTAATATTATTTACATTTTGTTGCACTTTAAAAAATTAGTTGAAAATTATATACCTATATCAGTAATTGCTAAATTATAGATCATATTAATTTTCATGCCTTGCAAGAAATGCTTTTCTTACTTGTATTTTAACATTCATGGTGTTACATTAATTAAAATAATTGATTTAATACTGTCTCAATTTTCCCAATTTAATAATGTCTCAATCTCCCCAATGTAATTTAACGAAATGATTTTTCACAAAATAAATGCACCTTTTATGTTTCTACTAAAAACTGTATTAGACAATATTTAGCTCTTTGTTATGATAATTTATTATTATCATAACAAAGAGCTAAATAATACAGTTTTCATGGCAGATAACTTAATGAAAGAACTAGAACTTATTAAATGTGCATGTCAAAATAAATAACGGGAATCTTCCTAGATAAGACATGGAGGTACTTGACGAAAGAGTAATAAAAAAATAAAAATAAAAAATAACCAAAATTAAATAGTACATGGATAAATCATGTCTCAGAAAACAGCAAAGTTTTATCTTTGTCAGAAATATCGCCCATTGAATGTGACGAGTAAACGACAAAATAACGTAAGTATTCCAATGCTTACTTGATTGTATACAGATTAGATTTTTTAAAATCTATCTATCTATCTATCTATCTATCGTTCTATCTATCTATCTCTCCCTCTCTCTCTCTATCTCTCTCTCTCTCTCTCTCTCTCTCTCTATATATATATATATATATATATATATATATATATATATATATCTTTTACAATGATAAAAATTCCACTTTGTCTGTGAGTTCGTGTGTGTGTGTGTGTTCGTTCCTTATAGACTCCGAAACCGCAGAACAGATTTTTTTTTTTAATTTACAGAACCTTAGTGCATAAGTCTGGGAGTGATCTTAGTTAAATTTTGTCTCAAAAGATCCCCGATAAATACCGATAAGCGATAACCAGAACCGTTATTTTAATTTATCTATCATTGATAAAGCCATTTTCCCATGTCGTCGCTTAGCAACAATGATAAAACAGTGGGCCGTGGAAATTCTACTGTAGGTAAGTTGATAGCGTTTTTGTTTGTATGTTTGTTTGTTTTTTCATGGCATGGTCTGTAGGTTCAAACTCCACACGTAAATTTCTTATTTTGTTTTCATTAACTGCAAAGAATTTTATAAGAATTGAAAATTTACGTGTTTTTTTTTTTTTTTTTTTTTTTTTTTTGCATGACGTTGTCTATAGGTAAAAACCCCGCACGTGAATTTCTTTACATTTTCTCCGTTAACTGGTAAGAAGTTTTTATAGAAACAGTAGGTTCTACAGAGTGCAATGTAGAACAACATATTTTGGACTAAGTTACTGCGTGGAGGAACGTGAAGCTTCCTTCCGGGCGATTACACGGATTTCGATGACAATCCCGGGCAACATCAGGTCTCTCTGCTAGTATTAAATATACAAAGTCCTTAATATATCATATACATAAGCAAATATGTAATAAAATTAAAAACAGTAGCTTTCGTTGCCAATCACACCAATGTGATTGGCAGATAAAGTCTGCACCTGATTATTTCATACGTATAACCTGCGTAGTAAACTGTTGTTCTTTGATTTTAAATGGCCTTTATACTGATTACGTTGAGCACCTTTTAAATATTCATTATGTGTATCTCTTTATATGATGTGCACTAGTATGCTTTGATGGGGAAAGCGAATCTCCAAGCAATCTCTGCAGACCGGAAAACTGGCGACGGCGGTGGAGCGATTAATAGCATGGAGAAGTTGTAAAGTCTGTTGGGAAAAAAGTATTTGATTATTGGAATGCACTTACAGCAAAGGATTATTGATTGAATGATAAAAAATTAGATCATGTGTTTTGATGGTTGAATTGAGTGAGAACGATTACTTGGATAAAGAGAAGAGGCAAGTTGTAACAATGATGGTAAATAAAAGTATACTATATACAAAGGCAATGTATATTGTAGCCCAACAGAGCGCGAACGCGCCGATACAAATGCATGCGAAATGATGTCAGCGACAAAGAAAGACTTTAAAAACGACGATCACGTTAGAGACGTGAATTACGTTCAAGAGCACGTTCGACAAAACGATAACGTGAGATACGTCACAGCAGTAATGAGAAGTTACGCGTGGCGAGAATAAGGAAATAAATATCGTTGTTTAAAAAGAGAGTTGAATTTCTTTCCTGTTCTTTGTCTACTTTGGGTCTGAGGCTACAACGTGTTGGTTCTCGAACAACGTTACAGTAGAAGGAAAACAGGAATAATGAAGGAATAAAGAGGAGATAACAAAACAGGCCATTAGAGAAAGGAACCACAATAAACAAGGAGATAAGATAGAGAGAGACAGAGAGAGAAAGAGAGAGAAAGAAAGAGAAAGAAAGAGAAAGAAATAATGAGGCAGAAGCTGAGGAAGGTTAGATGAAAAATATAGAAAATAAAAAAATAAAAGAATGAAAAAAAAAACCGGATAAATAATAAAATAAAAAAATTTAAAAAGTTAAAAAATTAGTTGAAAATTATATACCTATATCAGTAATTGCTAAATTATAGATAATATTAATTTTCATGCCTTGCAAGAATTGCTTTTCTTTTTTTTGTTTTTTTACATAGGCATCACCACATTATCAAGGCCAAGAGGCCACTCAAGGATAAGGGTTAAAGAGTGTACAGTAGAAATTGGACAATATAGTAATCATTAGTAATGAAAATTCGGTAAATTTGATAACTTATATGGAACGGCTCATCAAGAACTTATTTATGTTAGACTTGAAGACAACCATATTGTAGTCAGCCGGAAAGCAGGAAAACGGAAGACAATTCCACAGGCGTGCAGTTCTAAGAAAAAAGCTTTGTTCATGGAATCTACGTTTAGGTTTAGGCACAGATAAAGAGTGGGGGGAAGTATTGATAGTGTTTTCAGCTAGACAAGTGTTTCTTGTGAAAGTTAGGCGAGGGGGGACCATAGACTGAAGCTCAGTCGAACACTTTCCATGAAAATAACGATACATCAGAGACAAACTCGCAACATCTCTTCTGTGAGATAGAGGCTGCAGGGAAGAGAAAAGGACATCTCCTACGAGGCTACGAAGTCTATTTTGAACTCTATCAAGGCAGGCCAAGTCCTTTCTAGCAGCTCCTGCCCAGATGTGGCAACAGTATTCCATTCTTAGACTACCTGGCTCTTATATAGATAGAGAATTGCATCAGCAGTGAGATATCTACCGGATCGATAAAAAGATCCCACCATTTTTCCAGCGGCCTTGGCAACAGATTTGATGTACGTGTTCCATTTAAGATCAGGAATAACGGCCAAGCCCAGAAACTTGTTAAAACTTGAGACCTCCTGAAGACGAGAGCCATTCATTTGAATTGATGCCAGATGTGGATCAGAATGTTGATGATGTAAAGAGAGAAGCTTGGTTTTAGATGCATCAAAAGTAGCCAGCCACTCCTTTCCCCATTGTTCTACGTGCTCAAGATCAGAGGAGAGAGAATCGGAGAGAACTTGGTCGTTTAATGTCTTAGATGTGCTACCATAAATGGTAGTGTCGTCAGCATAAATGTCTACAAATGATGTAAGGATGTGATTTGAAAGATCATTAATGTAGATCAGGAAAACAGTTGGGCCCAGGATGGACCCCGGGAGGGACACCGGCATTAATACTGTGAGTTTCTGATTTTTGCCCCTCAACTACTACTCTTATGAACCTATCAGAAAGAAACTTGTATTTTAACATCCATGGTGTTACATTAATTAAAAATAATTTAGTTAATAATGTCTCAATTTTCCCAATTTAATAATGTCTCAATCTCCCCAATGTAATTTTACGAAATGATTTTTCACAAAATAAATGCACCTTTTATGTTTCTACTAAAAACTGTATTAGGCTCTTTGTTATGATAATTTATTATTATCATAACAAAGAGCTAAATAATACAGTTTTGATGGCAGATAACTTAATGAAAGAACTAAAACTTATTAAATGTGCATGTCAAAATAAATAACGGGAATCTTCCTAGATAAGACATGGATGTACTTGACGAAAGAGTAATAAAAAAATAAATAAAAAATTACCAAAATTAAACAGTACCTGTCTCAGAAAAGAGCAAAGTTTTATCTTTGTCAAAAATATCGCGCATTGAATGTGACGAGTAAACGACAAAATAACGTAAGTATTCCAATGCTTACTCGATTGTATACAGATCAGATTTTTTAAGCTGAGGAAGGTTAGATGAAAAATATAGAAAATAAAAAATAACAGAATGAAAAAGGAAAACGGATAAATAATAAAATAAGAAAATGAAATAAAAAACAGTAAGATGTTATAATATATTTCCTTCACAATATTTTTTCTGTTTTACTATGACTGGTTTAACTATGACAGTTTTCTGAGTCTTTCTACTTCTGTGCTAAATTATGACAAATTAGAAGCAGATGTTTATGACATTACAAATAAATAATTTCATCCCCGAAATAATCGTACACATAAATGTTGATTATGTAAAATTCTAAAAACGGACATAAATAGATATGTCATGAATTTATTAATCTCTGAATTATAAGACACATACACATACACATACACATACATATACATACGTACACATGTTACATAGGTGTCTTATTCAGAGAGTATGACTAAAGTAAGAGTCTTATTATAGTGTTTGTCGTTGAGAGAGTCTTACTATAAGTGATGCTTAGAAGAGAGTTCTGGAGAGAGATAGAGATGTTGTTGTAAGAGACTTAGAGAGATTGTTCGTTTATAACGATTCCTATATATTAAATGTTCATTCCTTAATTATGTTTATGGAAGAAGAAGGGGAAGAAGCTCTTTGAGTGAAGGGGATAGTGTTCACTGTTCGGACATTGTGTAGACATGATGATGTTGATTCACATTATGGATATGACATGTCGAGACGTGTATGAAACGACATTTTATAACACAAATATATAATACAATTTTCACTTTACCTTTTTGTAAGAATCATAAGACAAGACGACGTTTTACAAAAAACACATGATGGTTTATTTCGTCACGACCGGCCGTTGTTCCCATCATCAAGAATTCAAAGTTTCACAATTTTTTTCTTGAAGTGACGTCTCGCTTCCTAGACGACTGACTGTCTCTCTCCGAGTTTTTTTATGACTGACCAACTCTAAAGTTGTTTCTCTATTCCTAGAACTTTCTATTTTTATACTTACATGAAAAGGGGACAGCCCTTATCATGTAACACACACATATATATCTATATATATAAAAATGTAAATTTGGTTCGTTCCAAACGAATAAAACCATATTTCTACGTTACCAATTTATTTGAAATTTTCAGACAACCCATCTTTAGAGTCGAGGCATGTTTTTATGTTATTGAAATAAATTTACCTCGCGAATTATTAAAATATTAAATAAAATAAATATATTTTTAACCGTGGTGCGAATCTGTTCTGTTGATAAAACTGAACTTCCGGTTCGATTCATTTCACAGCCACGAATTGACGAAAGATTTCATTTTCTGTTTAGTAAGTAAAAAAAAACAAACAAAAAACAACATAATTCATTTGTTTATCTTCCAAATTTTTTAATTTACACATTTTTTCTTTATTATATGAGGCCAAAAAAAAGTTTGTCGCTTGCTTTTTGAGATTTTTTTTTGTTTTTCGATATTAGATTGGTTGGAATAAAAAAACACGATTTAAAAAATAGCGCGGATCACTCTCTGCATTAGCACCGAAAAATGTTACTAAACATTTATTAATAATTTCTCACTTTTACAAACATTTGATTTTAAATTTCTTTTTAAATGACAACTTTTATCGACTTTCTTTTTTTTAAAATATCCCCCCAAATGGTATTTATTAGCCCCCCTCCAAAAGTGATGTTTATTCCGGAAGCAGTTCTTAAGATTTGGAGGTTGGGGTGGGGGGTGATTCCAAGGTGGACCTAATCTAAAAAAAGAAAAGAAGTTTTTTATGCGCACATAAGCAACTATTTTTTATTAACTTTTTTTTTTACTTTTTTATTTAAAAATTAGTAAATTTCAATGAATACAATAATAAATCATTTATCATTAATATGTGTTTTTGGTTTTGTGTTGAATGAAACTTTTTTTTTTCATTACTACAATAATGAACCAATTTAAATCTTCCGGCATGCGTTTAAGGCTACCGAAATTATCAATAAATCGTTTAGTTTCTAAGCCAACGTCAGTAAATAAAAAAATATTACGTGCGCATGCATTAGCCTTGACTAGGGGGGGGGCTAAGGGAGCGACCATTAAATAATTATGCTGGTCGCCATGGAACTCAACGCCCAAGGAGTACCTAAAGTGGCACTTATGCACTTATGTTATCGTGCTATTCAATTCAAATTTTACAATATATTTTTCTTTTATTAATTTGTTAAGTGAAAGTACAGATAACCCGGTCGGTTTCTAATGTGAGGAAAATCTAGCCCCCCCCCAAAAAAAGGGTACTCTGGATAATGAAAAAACATTAAAATTGCCTCAGTCTCGAAAGACTTCTTCTCTACTGAACGAGGAAACAAACGGTGAAGTGTAGTTCACCTTCTGTTTCTCTCCCCCTCTCTCTTCCTCTCTTAATATCCCTCTCTATCCATCTCTCCCTTCCCCTCTCTCAATCTATCTTTCTCTATATATAACCCTCTCCATCCTTCTTTGAGCCCCCTTCTCTCTCTAACTCCCTCTATCTCTCTCCTTTTCTCTCCTTTCCTCTGTCTCATACCTCTCTGTTTCTAACTCTCCCCCTCTCTCTGTTTATCTATCAATCCCTTTATCTCTCTATCTCCTTCTCTTTCTCTATTTTCCTCTCACTTTCTCTTTCCTATCTATATATCTTCCTCTCTATCTGTCCATCTCTAATCCCTCATCCTATTTTAGTCTCCTAAATTAATTACAGTGTATAAGGCATTGTCAAAACATGGATAAATCCTATTTTAGTCACCTAATTTACTGATTGTGAGAATAGAAGTTATTTTGAAATTACTGCTACCTTGAACAGCACCAGAAGTAACCGGTAAAACCTTTCTAATTAAATTGATTTTGGCAGCCATTTGGTAACAAAATGACATAGCCTTAGCCCTTGCTGCATGAGGAATACCTGCGACCTTGCTGCCAAGTAGAAGAATTATTTATTCTACTTTAAAACATTCAATTTTTCAAAAATCTCATGTTCGACATCTCCAAAACATCCAATATGGGGAAAATATTGCAGAAATGCAAACTTATTGTTTAGGATGAATGCACAATGGTACGCAAAAAAATCACTTGAGGCTCTTGGTCGATCCTTGCAAGATTTGCGTGGCAATGTCAGACCATTTGGGAATGCAGTACTATTGCTTGCAGGAGATTTCAGACAAATGTTACCTGTTATTCTTTAATCAACACCAGCAGATGAAATAAATGCTTGCCTCAAATACTCTACTTTTTTGTTCCATGTGAAGACATTAAACTGAACTCAAAATATGCATGTCCAGTTGCCGACTGTTCGATCCGCACAAAAACTTTTGCATCACTTGTGGGAAATTGGGTACGAAAAAGTGCCAGCTGATCAGAGTTAAGGGCAAAATTCTTTGACTTTTAACTTCCGTACTTTCTGTAATTTTATTTCATCAAAAGAATAGTTAGTTTAAAAGGTTTTTGCAGATATTCAAATTATAAGAATTCCATTTGACTGAGTGAATGAGCTATTCTTGCAGGTCAATACAAAGATGCCCATGCACTTAACGCTATTATTCAATGTAAAATTCCAAGTGAGGTATTCAAATACAAATCCATCGACACTGTTGTGAAAGCAGATAAAGTGGTTAATTATCCAACAGTTATATTTGCCAGGGATGCCACCGCATGTATTGCAACTGAAATTTGGCGTAATAATTATCATGTTGTGAAATATAAACCAATCCAAGCTTTGCAATGGCACATAGCTTGCAGTAAAAAAAATTTTAACAATACCATAGAAACAACAATCTTAACAGGACCTTTCACAGATGAATATATCTTCATTCCATGCATTCCTATGATTCCACCGGATACATTATTACACTTTAGGTAATTGAACTTTCCAATTTTATTGTCATTTGCAATAACCATCAACAAAGCACAGGGAACAATCTTTACAATTATGGGCCTTACAGTTACACACTGACTGTTTTTTTCACATGGACAATTTATATTACGTATTGAAGAGTCACCAAACCGGAAAATCTCTATATCAGCTAAGAAAATGGAACAACAAAAACTGTGTACCCATGCAAAATGGAAAATTAAACCTATAAGAAATGCTTTTTCTCATCTTAGAACTTTTTCCATTGCGCCAATTTGAGCCACAGCAACGCGTGGCAGGGTACAGCTAGTATATATATATATATATATATATATATATATATATATATATTCTAATTTACAAAATGTGAGAGACAAAATAATCATTTCCAGAGTGAAACAACATCGCAGTTCATACAAACCACGAAAGTCCAAAATCTAGAAGCCATAATTTAAGATTCGCCCTGAATTATCCTCATCAGTTGATACGAAACCCAAATCTCATGCATACGAGGCGAGCACCTTGCAACCCGAGCAACCACGCCACACACAAGAAAGCTGCAACAGTTGCCCTTTAGATTTCATATTCCCTCGCCTATATTCTTGTGAAGTGGGAGATGATTGCTGTTGTATGGGTTGGAATCAATTTCATATATATATATATATATATATATATATATATATATATATATATATATATATATATATATATATATATATATATATATATACCAAACAGGCTTTTCACTAGGAACTAATATTTTTAACCTCTTCATATCAAATCGATTTATACCTTGCCATGAGTGATTTCCATTTAAATTATTAATAGTATTTGCCCAAATAAATACATTTTTATCCGCCATCCAAGTTTGATCGGACGTGTACACGCCTGTCCCGACGGGTTTAAAAACAGACGTCTTTTTACCTAGAAAACATTCGATGCTGTACTGATCGTGTATGTGATAATTAATTATAGAAAAGCGATGTTTGGACGTCACGTTGGAGTCTTCAGGTCGATTCTTGTGAAAAGGCGATGTTCTTCATTGAATAACGAACAAGATAATGAATTATATGAATGTTAACTTAGTTGTTATTTGCTTTGCTTTTTACTTGACCTTTATTTCTTTCATCTGTAGACGATCGAGACATTTGCCTCCTCACACTGCCACTCCATCATCTCACCTCCGCCTTCGTCTTTATCATACTATTCTCTATCAATGTTCAACCATATCTATACGTATTTGTTCGCCTTTCTACGAGAACGGAGTTCAAGAAAGATTGATTCATAATGTGAAAAAAATTGAACAAAAATAATTTTTTAAAAATACCTGTTTATAAAATTTCTCTCTTATTGACAGAGGACAGATAATAAAGACGTGTAGTATTTATTTTTACTATAGAGTCATCAAGGCCAAAAGGACACTCGAAGATAGGGATTAAAAAGTGGGCAGTAGTGCAACTACGTAGTAATCGTTAGTTGTGGAAATTGGATATAATTTGATTATTTAAGGAAACGGTTCAACAAGGACTTGTTTACATTAGACTTGAAGACGACCATGTTGTAGTCAGCAAGAAGTCAGAGTTCCACAGGTGAGCAACACTAGGGAATAAGCTTTGTTCAGTGATTTTTCGTTTAAGTTTAGGTACAATTAAAGAGTGATGAAATTGTTGATAGTGTTTGGAGCTAGTCAATGTTGTTTGTGAAAGTTTGTCAAGGGGGACCATGGATTAGAGGTCAGACGAGCACTTGCGATGAACATAAAGATAGAGAAAAGACAGGTTTCAACGGCTCTTCTGCGAGAGAGAGGCTGCAGGGAATAGAAAAAAGTATCACCTTCTAGATTTCGAAACCGGTTTTGAACTTTGCCAAGGCAGGTTAAAACGTTCTGAGCAGCTCATATTCTACCTTACTCTAAGCAGCAAGGCCAAGTGTCCAACCTCATCTGTTTCTGCTTCGTTTTCGTTTTCAGTCCATCTCTCTTTTCAGCTCGTTTTACAATTGGCTTTTTGCTTTACTTCTTTCTATTTTTTATAAGAGCTCTTCACTTATGAAGTTCTAAAATTCACTCGAAAATAAAAATAACCAGATGAATTTACAATTGAATTATGACGAATTATGAGAAGATTAATAACCTCAACGTATAACCTCCTCGACTCAGTAAACAGCTTTTCTTCGCTTCTCTGTCAGAAACATCGCTCATGAAATGTGAAAATTATAAGACAAAATAAGGGAAAGAGAGAGTTACGAGGTTGTCAAGAGTAAATTCAAGGTCCAATGTTTACTTTCTATTTGACGTTATTCCTCACTCTCTTGCGTTTGTTTTAATCTTTGTTCACACTTTCGTTTCTTTCAAATAGTATTCAGTTATCTTTTTTATCTTTTACCATGTTTTACGCCATATTACTGCTTTGGAGATTATTTCATACTAGCCTGAGTGCCCGGCGTTGTTTGGAGGAAGGGGTTGAGCAAAAAAAGTGGTAGTAGGGAGGCGGCTCGAACCCGTACCGTAAAGGAGGCAAAGAACATGAAAAAAAAAACGCGACGTCTTTGGCGTTGCATTCATCGCCAAACCGGAAGTGGCGAAGGTTTAAATTAAGGCTAGCCAATCGAAAAGAGGGGGAGACTTTCGAAAATATCGGCGAAAAAGTGCCCAGTTGAGGGTGAAGGAAGTAATATTTTTAGCCAATTGTTCGAGATTTGTCGTCCGAAAAGGTTGAGCTTTTAAACGATACTGTTCTCGTAAAAATCCGTCGCTTCCGTCGAAAGTTTTAGACATACATACATACATACATACATACATACATACATACATACATACATACATTTAAACAAACAGGTGAGATTTATATTATAGACAGCGCCTATTCGGAAAGATTTATCTTAAATTATTAATTGAATACAAGTGTTTTACCATAGCCTCAAGGAAACATGATCACCTAATATTTTTTAAATGAGTGAATTAAACTGTAACTAAAGCGTTCAATGAAGTTCGATACATACTTTACGTGCAACTTTTAATCCATGTAAATGTAAATGAGATATTTTTTCAGTTATGCTCAGTTAATTTTTAAGAAACCGGGAGCTCTTTTGCTGTAGTAAGAATTTAGTTTCTCTATTTAAAATATAGTTATTTAAGGTTCTCCATAACGTTAAATACTTGAAAATAAATTTAAATAAAGAATATGTATTTTTCTCACCTAACTTACCACTTTATTATATTGTACATAAGACGTTGCAAAATAATGATCTATATTTTCATTCCGCTAGAAGAAATTGAAAATTGTACTGATATGATGAGTGCACTACTCCCTACATGATCTGAGAGGATCATCTCTCTGTTGGACATATTGACGGTGAAAAATCTTTCAAAAGTAACCCATGTCATGGACGCGCGTCAAAATAAGAGACGCGTCATTGAATTATTCGATGCAGAAAATATTAACTCAGTCAACAGTCATCGGTGCATATTAATAGTTTTCGAAGCCGATGCATTAAATGTCAGCACAGTTTGAAGAAAAGGTCATCGATTTTAGAATAGCGACATTCATGTGAGTGACAAAACACGCTCCGATCATTTACGACCTCTATATGAATATGAACTTACTGAATGGTTAATTGTCAGTAAAGTGAGCTTCATACCCTCCAAGAAATTCCAGCAAAAGCTCAACAGCCATGGTTCACTCCAGAATATGTCGCTGCCATTGAGCACAAAAATCACTATTTTAATTGCTTCGACCGTAATAAATATTGTGGAAACTAAAGACAACTTTAAGACTGCCAGCAACCATTGTAAAAGAAAAAAATAAAGAACGGAAGAGATATGTTTGCTCAGCTCATACAGTTTAAAGTAGCTGAGCAGCGGCTTCGTTCCCAACAGTTTTGGCGAATAACAAACAAGGTTCTGAACAGAAGCTCGCCCACTATCCATACTATTATCAATGACCATGATGTAATTTCGTCAGCATCTGACAAAGCAAAACTATTTGCATTGAACTTTGCAGAAAATTCTACCCATTGCGATCAGTACCGCCTACTTCTCGTATTTCATCATATGACTAAAAACATACTATGCGACATACAAATATCTGTACGTGTTTTTGACAAGCTTATCAAAAACCTTGTTTCCAGTAAAGACACAGGCCCCGATGGCATTCCAATCATAGTTCTAAAAAATCCCCAGCTGAAACTAGCTCCCATACTTACAAAACCATTTTAACGTTGCCTTAAGGAGAAATGCTTCCCAATACGCTGAAGAAGTTCATGAGTCTGTTCCATATTTAAACATTTCGGAGATCGGCCATCTCCTTCACATTACTAACTAATCAGTCTCCTGTGAATCATCAGTTCAATGACATGAAATATAGTTTCCGCTCTACTAGATCTACAACTAATGTACTTACTGTAAATATCATACAGGATTACTGAATTTATCGACAGGGCTTGGTTTCTAGAGCAATAACTCTTGACATATCAAAGGCTATTGATAGAGTATGCCATAAATGTCTATGTCACAAGATCGCCAACTATGAAATAGCTGGAAATGTCCTCTCAATTGTTAAATTATTTATCTCTGATAAGCTTATGAGAGTAGTCGTTGATGGGCAGAAATAAGAAACTTATAGTTTTAACTCTGGCGTTCCTCATGGTTCCATCCTGGGCCCAACTCTCTTCCCAATTTTCATCAATGACCTCCAAAATCACATTCTTATATCATTCGTAGACATTTATGCAGACGACACGGCAATCTATGGCAACACTTCAAAGGCCAGCAATGACCAAGCTTTTTTCTGATTCTCTTTCTTCTGATCTTGAGAATGTGGTGCAATATGACGAAAAAGTGGTTGGTTGATTTTAATGCATCGAAAGCCAAGCTTCTCTCTTTTCATTATAATCGCCCTTACCTCCATCACACCCCAATTGAAATGAATGGATCTCGTCTTAGGGAAGCTCTATGCCTTGACAAGCTTCTGGAACTGAACTTCATTCTGATCTGAAGAGGAACACATACATCAAATCTGTTGCTAAGATCGCTCGAAAAATGGTTGGATCAATCTAATGCTCCAGTAGGTATCTCATTGCCGATGCAATCGTCTATCTCTATAAGAGCTAGTTACGCCCTAAAATTGAGTACTGTTGCCACATCTGGACATGATCTACTCGGCGCGCCCTATTCAGCCTTAATAGAGTTAAAAACTGGACTCGAAATCTAATAGATAATGCTTTTTTTCTCTTCTCTGCAACCTCTTTCAGACGTTGCAGACGTTACGAGCCCATCTCTGCTCTGTCGTTATTTTCATGGCAAGTGATCGACTGAACTTCACTCTATGGTTCCCCAAAACACTCGACTAGCTACCACCGCTATAAACGACCTCCGCACTCTCTACTGTGCCTAAATCTAAACACAGATTCCATGAACAAAACTTATTTCCCAGAACAAACGGACGGTGTAGCACTGTTCCACTGTTCTGCTTCCCTATTGAATACAACGTGGTAGTCTTCAAATCCAATGACAACAAGTTCTTATTGAGTCGTCTACATAAATAATCAAATTTCTCCAATCTACACCAGTAACAATTACTACGTTACTACCTTACATTCATTAACCCTTATCCTCGAGTGGCCTTCGAGACTTGTTAAGTGCTGGCTTCCAAGTAAAAAAAAAAGACTTAAGCATCAAAGAGGCTGGCAAATGTTCATTAAAAGTGATGGTGACTATGTAGAAAAATAAACTATTGGGCACAAAAAGTCGTTCAGTTTTATGGTATTAATACCGTCTTCGTAGCTCTTCAATGTGTTATGCCTTTGAGTTAAAATATGAGGCCTTACTTTAGAATGACCCTCGTCTTTTACTTTACTTGTTTTTTCCTGGTCTTGCGGAATTGGGGCCTTGTGAAGTATCCAGCTTAGTGCTATTACTTGAAATAGCATCTAAAGGAGAAGGTGAATTATTCACATTATAAGCCAAACTTTACTAATGCTTTGAGTACATTAATCAAGCATCGGATACATTCTGTTTTGAATATTTGATTCATGTACGGTAAAGTATCTTCCTGTTAGTGAGTCTTGCTAAACCCACGTACAAAGAGAACTAAGTCACAATAGGTAAATGAGTCTTAAAGCTATTGAATATGGCTAACTTAATCAATTAAGACCAGAGTATATACTCAACGACTAGTTATGCTACTGACAAATAAGTAAGGTCAAGTGCAGGGATATCTATTTCTCCATGTGCACGAATCTTTCGAATCTATCATGATTTATCCGCTTTCGATCGGTCACAATTTTTTCCATGACGTTTATCTTCCGGACGTTAAAAAACTCAATAAAGTTATATGAGAGTCCTAAAAATGGCAGAAATTTGATAAAAAAGAAGATAACTAATGTTATAGAGTTAAAGGTTTATGATTTTTTATTATGAAATGAGAGATTAATTGAGTAGGAGAAAGCTAATAATAAAAGATAATACTGACCGATGGTGGTGACGAAAGGAAGAATAAATATAAACGAGAAAAACAAAATGAATAGAATGTTTAGCTTTCACATATAAGCAAATATACATTGCGGCGTAAAAACAGATTATATATATATATATATATATATATATATATATATATATATATATATGTATATATATTTCAGAATAGGATATGCACGAAGAAAAACAAAAAACGGTATTAACATTATAATAACCGTTTTTTTTTACAAAGAAACGTACCTCTAAAAAAAGTACCGAAATTGTAACATGCTGGAAGAGCTGTCTTGCATGAAAAATAAATATTTCGATTTTTGAATGTAACTATACAGTTACTCATTTATATATGCCCTCTTGTAATATTTAACATACATTGAGAATCTGAACAAAAATGGATTCATATACGCAAAGACTGAAATATAACTGAGAAAAAACGTATTTTACCGAAACAATCTCTCTCTCTCTCTCTGTCTTTATATATATATATATATATGGTCAGGTCACCGGGGACTAAACTAGTTCCCCCACTGGACTTCTTTGGTGAGGCGGGTGGCTAGTCTCCCAGAAGGATTAAAAACAAGGCCTTCCAAAGGGCGAATGAACACTTTTTCGAGGTCAACGGCCAACTAGCACCGTGTGTATTTGTGTGTATGTATGTGTGTGTTGGGGTGGAGAGGGATCCCGTAAGCCGTGATGAAGGCAACCTCTCTAGGAGAAGCAAATCTCTGATTAAAAAAAAAACATATTGCCGGAGACCAGTACCCGCATTAAGCTGGTCTGCAGTTTAACTTGTTGCTGGCTATCTTGCGCTTGCTTGTTGCTGAATCTCAACATTTTGAACTGAGAGAGAGAGAGAGAGAGAGAGAGAGAGAGAGAGAGCGAGAGAGACTAAGCTGTCGTACAAAGTTAAGACTCTGTAACATCATCTGTGTACAGATACTCCCTCAGGCATTTGTCTATCAAATTGGTCCTGTGGCGATGGGAGTCATTTTTGGGCTCATGGACTTTAAGTGCCTGAGATAGTGGCACTCGTCTGACAAGACGTTTCAATCATCATTATATATATATATATATATATATATATATATATATATATATATATATAATTTAGGAAAACTCGTCCTTTTTGCCAGGTAGGAAAACTGGTCCCTTATTCAATAAATATCGATCGAAAACATATTTCATGACCGTTCTTGAAGAAGATATCATCTTTGAAAGAGAATACACATCCTATAAAATTAAAAGAAAATATTTTTTACTTGTTTACTGTTGTTTTTAAAAAAATTCAATTGATTTTTCTAAGTGTTTGTTTTCTACCTAGCTTTTTAGTGGTTAAACTTATTTGAAAGCGTTTATTTAGTTCAAATTAAAAATAAAGTAATGTTGAGTGTAACTTTTGAACAAAAAATGTCCGACATGAGAGGATCGCGTCTTAGGAGTTACGATAATTGCTCAAAAATCAAAAATTAAAGAAAATACTGAGATAGATATAGTTTTAAAACGAGTTTTCCCCCTATCCAAGCAAATAAATTTCTATATTTTTAGGTAATGTCCAAGATCACTGCTCGGAAAAATATCAAGCTACCGGAAGTTGATACAGTTGATTATGTAATGAAACCAAACAGAAGATACAAAAAACGAAACCATATATTTGTAAAAAAATATTTTAGTTTTTAACATTTCTTATGTTATTTCAAAACAAACAACCAAAAAAGAAAACACTTTTTGTATTATCAAATAATAAAACAAGTATTTTATTTAGTATGCAGTATGCGGACGGCGGCCATCTTTTCTTGGTGAGTTTCACTAAACTGTCGCCAGGTGACGCTTCTCTGTCAAAAAAATTTAAATTATTAATTTGTTGTTGACCCTTCAAAGTTAATTTTATTTAAATAAAAAAATTTTCATTGAAATTATTTATTTGTTCGAAAAAAGCAATTTTACTTAATAAAAATCCAATGTGATTTTTATTACAAAATTGTTTTATTAAAATTATATTTTCTAACGCAGACTTTTCAATAAATGTTTTAAAAATTATATATTGATACATTTTCATGCAATACATGTTTTGGTTTTCAAATATTTTTCTGTTCGGGGAAAAAATTTGTTTGTTACTTATTTGACGCGTTATTTGACGAAGAAGAAATAGGAGTTATCGCCTTTAAGAATAGTAGCCGTCTGCATACTGCAGAATTGGCCCCCAAAGGACTTTTAAACGGTACTCTTCACTCCCCATGGCTTTCGAAATAATGACGTTATTATTTCAGCGCTGTAACAAAAATACATAAGTACCGTGTTTTCTTTTTTGTTGTTTCGTAATAACACAAGACTTGTTTAAAGTGAATTAATTCTTCTAAATTAAATAATTGCTTTCTTTGATAATACGTAAGCATTTTCTTTCTTTTATTTTTGTTTCATAATAACACAAAAAAGACTAAAGTATTTTTTTTAAATATATATGTTTTGTTTTTCGTGTCCGTTATCAGGTACATTTTTTTAAAACAAAAGTAAAAAATAATTAAAAAAATAGTAGTCTCTTTGAAAAATTACCTACTTAAAGAACGGTCATAAAATGTGTTTTCAATAGATATTTTATGAAAAAGGAACCAACTTTTCTACCTAGCAAAAAGTGACAAGTTTTCCGAATACGAGCTTTTCGGGTACGAGTTTTCTTGGTACTGTATATATATATATATATATATATATATATATATATATATATATATATATATATATATATATATATATATATATATATATATATATATAAGAAGTACCAGTCGTTGACTGGGTTCTAAACACCCTATAGAAAATGGACTGTGATTGATGAAAGTATGATAGGTTATGAAGAGGAGGGGGTTGTAAACGAGATAGGTTTTGATACTCAAAAATTTACCCTTAGCAAAATATGATGAAAGTAAAGATAATTTTCACGAAAATATACTTTTTATATCAACTTTGTTTCCATTCGTAGCCAAGAGTGACCAACAAAATGATGTTTTCTTACGAAGAGAAAATGTTATATATATAATAATATAAATACAAAAAAAGTAAATGTTACCATAGTCAATAAAAGTTACTTTTATGGTAGAAAAGTTCATTGGTTTGTATTTTTAAGTAGTTTGTAAAAAAAAAAATTTAATTCATGAACCGGTTTAAAAACAAGCAAAATGACAGCGACTTTGAAATGGAGAGCCCCGTTTTCAATTTGAAGGAGGGGCACCTGAGTATTCTGTGTTAACAATTTAAGAGAGTTCTGTCAACGTAAGGAATATTTATAAACACATTTTAATGTTTTCCGTTAGTTTGTGCTTGAGGAATATTTGATTAGGCACGTGTAGTTTATATAAATATTCATTTAAGTAGTTATCGCCTCAAATTTCGTTTAAATTTCGGTTTGCTGAAATTATTTCAAGTAAAAAGCATTAAAAACTATTTCAAAACAAAAAAAATGAACTAAACTTTTATTGACTATGGTAACATTTATTTCTTGTATATTTATTTTTTCGAGTAGTGGTTTGTTGGCGTTTCTGCTAAACACTCTTACTAAATAATATCAACGAAATATCGAAAAACAAAGAAACAAAAACAGTTTTGAAAAATAATGAAGCTTTACTTACTTTAGTAAAATAATCCGAAACAGCAAAATGGGATATTAAAAAAGTAAACACGTAATTACTTTAGTTTTTTAAAGAAAAGAATCGATATGAATATGAATAAGAAGAAAATGGCGCCCTTTTTCATCAGAACAGCTTCGTTTCAGTTTTATAGTATTGAACGGTGTAGTATTGCGCCGTTGGATTCAGGGTTGTACTAGTGTAATGTAAAAACACGCAGAAAAATTGTAATCAACTGAATTCCTTCTACTACACTGACAAAAAACATCTTAAACAGACTATATAATTTAAAAATAAAAAGGTTGTGTAAATGTTTTTAAAAAGACACGTAATCACGTGAGCAGGATTTTTTCCTTCTTTTGACACGATAACAAGTAACGTTCTTATTTTTCATTATTTATCTATTTATCTATTTTGGAAAGAGTGCCACGTTCAAGTAGAGAATGAAAAAACAGTGTTATGCAAAATTTGTGTCGAGAATTGTCTAAAGTTCCGACTTTTTTTTTGACTTTCACTTTAATAAGAACGTGAATTTATGAAGTGAATTTATTCGACACAATATGATTCAACTCCAAAAAATAAATAAAAGCTAAAGGGAAATACAGATTAAAGTTAAGGTGTTATTGTGGACATTTACCCCTTTTAAAAAACCTTATTAAACTTTGTGACATATTTCGATAGAGTACAGGTGCGAACGCAGACCCCACAATTATATTATATTTAAGTTGAAACATACTTATCAAATTATTCTTATGTACATCTATATCAAAAACCCTTGTAAACGTTTTGCTTTTTTCATTTTTTATTTCCATACTTTGGTGGCCAGGCGCGAACGCACACCCCACAATTTTTATGAACCACCGTTCTGCCAGATCAAACATACCCATTCCTGATCCCGATATCTTCTATCATTATATGTAATCAGTTTTTTAAAATAGTCAACCATAGAGGAGCCTATTCGTGACCACACACACACACACACACACACACACACACACACACACAAAGACGTTCAGCTTTATATATATATATATATATATATATATATATATATACTAGCAAAAGTACCCGAAGCTCTTTGTGTAAACAAACCAAGCGGAGGTATTTGGACATCGTGTAATTCATTACCCACACAGCAGCGTAATAGTGAAAAGCCATGATTGTCATTTCGGCGGCCATGTTTCGATCCTGGCTTGAGGCAGGACTAGCCGCACTGATGAGCTGTGAAACTGCGAAACAGTCCTGTACGTGGAGGACTATATATATATATATATATATATATATATATATATATATATATATATTTATATATGTACATATATATATATATGTACATGATGATGTCAGACGAGTGCCACTCACTCAGACACTTAAAGTCCATGAGCCCAAATACCTGAGGGAGTATCTATACAAAGATGATGTTACAGAGTCTTAGCTTTGTACGACAGTTAAGTCACTCTCTCGGGTCAAAATATGGAGATCCAGCAAGAGCAAGATAGCCAGCAACAAATTAAACTGCAGACCAGCTTAATGCGGGAACTGGTCTCCTGCTTTAAGGTTTTTTAAATCAGAGATTTGCTTCTCCTAGAAAGTTCGCCTTCATCACGGCTTACTGGAGCACTCTCGACCGCAACACATACACGCAAATATACACGTACATGAACATACATATATATATATATATATATATATATATATATATATATATATATCCGGCGTGACCCGAAAATATTTTTGTCCTCCGTAAACGTTGATATGATGGCATCTACGACGGTATCATACATGCAATCACCTATCATAGACTACATTACTTGGTATAATTGTATATATATATATATATATATATATATATATATATATATATATATATATATATATATGCTTATGCGATGACGTCATTGTGAACTCCCAAAAAGACAAAAATACTGTTATATATACATATATATATATATATATATATATAAATATATATATATATATATATATATATATATATATATATATATATATATATATATATATATATATATACACACACGAGCGTCATTTCAAAACAAAGCTCTTCGTTACCTCTGCATTGTACCGCCTTCTACACATTCCATTTAAAGCTATTTTACTTTTTAAACTCAAAACCTCAAACGTTTCATAGTTACGAAACTAGCGCGCTGTTCTGCTCCAGAATTGAATTGATTTTTTTACATAGTAAATACCATTTTTAATGCAATTTTTACAGGTTCTTTTTATGGCCAACCGTAAAAGTCCGACTATTCAATCACATTGACATTCTGTTGCAACTCTGACGTCAACGAACTGTTAACGATGTTGACATTAACTGCATCGGTTTCGTAGCTGTTTAATAGGTCCTGTTAAATAATGATCTGGTCAATATTTTCTTCATAGAAGAGTATAATGCCACACGTCTGCTACTGACGCACATACATAACAAGAAAAGAGGAATTATTAGTATCCCCCCCGAAACAATATATATATATATATATATATTAAAAAATTCAATATAATATTATAATATTATATATATATATATATATATATATATATATATATATATATATATATATATATATATATATATTCGGGTCACGCCGGGTATATATATATATATATATATATATATATATATATATATATTGAATTTTTGAATATATATATATATATATATATATATATATATTGTTTCGGGGGGATATATATATATATATATATATATATATATATATATATATATATATATATATATATATATATATATATATACAGTAGCGTCCAAAGGTTAAGGAACGATAAATCATTTTTTTTAATGGCTTCTAACCTCATCTATGAAAAAGAAAAAAAAAATTTTGGATGAATTTTCCAATGTTTAATAATGGTAGTTAAAGAAAAATTTTTTTTTTAATTTTTGAATTTAATATATATATATTTTTTTTTTACATATAAATAAATTTAATTAAATTACAGACGACCAAAAGTTAAGGAACGAGGGAAATCTATTATGAAAAAATAAAGAATCCTTTCAGTATTTAGTGAAAAGCCTCTTGTTTTCAATCACCCTATGGCATCTTTTGCTGCAAGACAGAACCAATCGTTCACATGTTATAAGTGAAATATTATTCCAGGATGTTTTTATACATTCCCATAAATCATCAAGATTTTTTGGGTTTTTTTCTGTGATCTTATCACCAATAATTTTCCAAACATTTTCAATTAGATTCAGGCCTGGGCTCTGAGCTGGCCAATCCATAACGCAAATATTGGATCTATTTAGCTCTTCTAAAACCATTTTTTCTTTATGGCACGGTGCGTTGTCTTGCATAAAGATATAAGAATTAAAAAGATTAGGTACCACATGTTCTCTAATCAATTCTCTGTACATTCGGGCATTAACTTTTCCATGAATTCTCACAAGGGGGCCAGTTCCTTTTGAAGATATCATGCCCCATACTATACATATTATACTGCCGCCTCCAAATTTTACTGTACTTTTAACGCACTTAGGAGACAGTCATAATAATGATAATTATGTTTCAACTTAAATAGGGATGGTATAATAAAATTATGGGGTCTGCGTTCGCACCTGGCCTCCATAGAATGAAAATAGGCACAAACTTTAATAAAGACTTGTCATATCTATCTGCGTATGTATACTTCGATGATTATGTTTCAGTTTGAAGAAATATTATATAATAAAATTATGGGGTGTTCGTTCGCGCCTGACCTCGATAGAATGGAAATATGTCACAAAGTTTAACAAGAAATATTGTGATAAGTGTTTCAGTGTGAACAGGTATGGTATAATAAATTATGGGGTTTATCTATTTTATTTTTACTTTCATCATATTCTGTTTTGGTTTTGATACCCCCAAATTCGAAGCTATCTCTTTACAACCCTACCTTTTCATAACCTATCATACTTTCATAAATCAGAGTCCATTTTCTATAGGCTGTTTTTGAACCCATTCAACGACGGGTACATTTGCTAGTATATATATATATATATATATATATATATTTATTCGTTTGAAAAAGATTGGAAAAACATCGGTACCGTCGGTTTCAAATCTGAAACAAAGGAGACCAATACTTGGTCGTCTGTGTCGAACTCTCTTCAGTCTCTATTTATGTCTTTCTCCGCGGAAATATTGTCTCGCACGTTGTATAGAAATCTGTCATATTTGCAATCAAGGACCTGATGTTTTATTTTCATAATCCCCTCTATTTTATGTTTTGTTTCGGGGGTTTAATGGAAAAAGAGTTATTTCTTTAACTGATAAATTTAGTTAGCTTGGTTAACGCAATGATAATCGGGAATTTCCAAGAAATAAATGTAAAAATAAAATCATGAACTGCAATTATCACATGAGTTCTATGTAACGTGCGGGATGCCATCTTCCGGCGAGAGAGCCATAAATGTTGCTAAAGAGAGTTCGCATAGCAACCAGAAATGTTTTGGATTTAAAAAACTTCGGTATCGATGTTGTTCCAATCTTCTGAACACAAATCTAAAGAAATGTTATTGTCTTGATTTGACATTTGAACTTATGATCGAGCACTTTGTAGGATTCTCTTCCACAAATCTTTCACACATCCACTCAACACACACACACACACACACACACACACACACACACACACACACACACACACACACATATATATATATATGTATATATGTATACTAGTGTTGGGACGATTATCGGAATCGGATTCGGAATCGGGAATCGAAAAAATCTGAACTTTTTTTGGTATCGGAATCGGAAAAATTTATGCCGATTGTCCGATGCCAACAACGATTCCATAAATAACTTTTTTTTAACATTCTTTAAAGAAAAAATATTCTACCGCTGATAGTAATACTAAAATAATGGATATATATATTAATTTTTAACTATTAGTAAAGCTGAAATCGATCCCTCACAAGTGTATCATTACGTTTAAGAGAATATCTGCACCTTTAACATGTATTTTTAACGTAATCGTGAAAATAACAACTATATAGTTAAATATTTAGAGATTTAGAAAGAATCGCAATCAGAATCGGTAGTTGTATTGGAATCGGGAATTTAATACGAAATCAGTAATTGCATCGGAATCAGAAAAAATATTTGAAATTTTCCGATCACACACACACACACGCACACACACACAAACAGACCCCCCCACACACATATATATATATATATATATATATATATATATATATATATATATAATTGTACAGAAGGTCAGAAAAACATTGGTACCATCGGTTTAAAGCCTAACATAAGAGGAGGTGGTAAATCGTAAATAAAGTTAGGCTCTCGTCAGCCATGTTGTTTTCTCTGTTTTTCTTGGAAAACAACATGGCTGACGAGAGCCTAACTTTATTTGGGATTTACAATTATCTGGCTCCCCCCTTATGTTAGGCCTGAAACCGACGGTACAAACGTTTTTCTGACCTTCTGTACAATTTTAAGTAAATAAATATTAAGCTCTTATATTGAAAAAGGTGTTTCTTTGTAATCGAGCACTTTGTTGGAATTCTTTCGCCAAAACAGTAAACAAATATATATATATATATATATATATATATATATATATATATATATATATATATTATTATACATATATACATATATATATACATTATATATACATATTATACATATTATATATATATTATACATATTATATATATATATTATATATATATTATACATATTATATATATTATATATATATATACATATATATTATTATTATACATATATACATATTATATATACATATATACATTATATATATACATATTATACATATTATATATATTATATATATATATATATAAAGATATGTATATATATATAAAAAGAAAGAAAAAGAAGGATGACGTGCCAGTAATAAAAGTCAATATGTTAAGCTTAAGATGATTTATTGTTAAAAAAAAAGATAAAATTTGAAATCATGTACATAATAAAAAATTTAAGAGACAGCGAGAGAAGTAAGAGAGACAAAGAAAATTAAAAGAGAGTAAGTAAGAGCGAAAGTCAGTGGGGCTTATGGAGCGAGGATAGAAAAAAGTGGGCATTTTTTTAATTGGTATAAACAAGATACTAGAAAACCGACCAGAAGGTGATCGTTCTCGTTTAAGCCGCTGAGAATGAGGAAGATGTGCGGTTATTAGTCTGAAACCCTCAATTAAATCACTAAAAATAATAAATACATAGATTATTCTATACGAATGAGATGAGAACAAATCTTACCGAAAACAAATCTAAACTATTAAAGCGCATATGTTTTAATAATAATAATAATAATGATGATGATGACGATGATGATGATGACGACAACAATGATGATAATAATAATAATAATAATAATAATAATAATAATAATAATAATAATAATAATAGTGATGCTATCCTCAGTTGATATCATAACTTACTCGTGAAAATGGGAGGTCCAAGGAAAGAAGGCAATATCTAAACCTCCACTGTAATACCTTGAACAATACTGAGAGTTTGGGGAAGCTTTTTGTCAAATTGCAGAATAAAAGGAAACGGGCATTATCCACGAAAAAAACCCAAGAAAAACAAACAGGTAAACAGCTGCTGTGCTTACACAAGAGGATCTACAAATATTATCGAAGTGTAACGTTTTTGTTTATATGTAGTTACATTTTACTGGACCCAATGCGTTCTAGACTCGTCGTCGTAAGGAAATAGAACAAAAGGGGAAAATACTCGGCTCCTTTTTCCCTTTTTTAAAGAAAAGCCATTATTTCTGGCATTTGGTCTAAATATTGAAACAGCGAACACCGGCCATGTATCGAACTTGCGCTTCTCTCGTCAACGTGTGTACTTTTTTCCCTGCTGTGACGCCACTTCGGCTTGATCATTTGCATATATTTATGAAGCTGTTACCAGCGGCTCTGTGACAGAAAGCGGTGGTATTAACTGGAAATCAGGATAAACTTGTTTTCACTGAGACTCGAGAGAACCCCACTTGTTATTGCTAGTGAGCAATAGCATCTAATGGCCTATATAAAGACTTTTATTAAGTGAATAATAATGTTAAGAAGTACAAAAGAAAAAGAAAATGATAAAGACGAAATATATATATATATGTATATATAATATATATATATATATTAATATTAATATATATACATAAATATAAATATATAAATATATATATAAATATATATATATATATATATATATATATATATTAAATTACCAATTTAAAAACGACAGTTATTCATTTCGTTGCCCATTGTCAAAATGTTGGACATTTATTGGTAAAATCTTGCGTACAACTGATTCGGCCTAATATTGGTATATAAATATATAACAGTTAATCAATTATAATTTTGCACAACTGGGCAAGCCTATCAGTGCATAGAAAAACAAATTTTAAAAGTTTTCACATCATATGAACAGGGCCTCTTATTAACGTAACTGTATGCATTCTTTTTTGATTTGCAACATACATGAAATTTCTCTAACAAACGTTACCGACATTTTATAACACATTGAACTTGCCTTTTTATCCCCTAAATATCAGTATGCGTAGCGAAATATATGAATCATAGTTAAAAGAAAGCAAAGTAAAATTAGGGATGAGCTTGCCCAGTTGTGCAAGTTGTGAATCCTGTCCAATTTATATTTTTCCTCATTACATCGGCAAATAAATGTATATATACCAATATATGACTCTGTATTGTATATAATGCTTTTATATATATGCATGTGAATCTATCTATCTACGATTATATAAATGCAACTTTGTCTGTGTGTGAGTTAGTTCCTTATACACTCCGAAACGGCTGAACAGATTTTCTTTAAAATTTACGGAACTTGAATGTATATCTGGGAGTGATATTAGTCTCAGAATACCCTCAATAATTAGCAGTATTCTAAACCGTTATTTTAATTTATCTATCATCTGTAAAGCCAGTTTTTCCATGTTGTCGCTTAGCAAAAGTGATAGAAATACGGGCCGTGAAAATTCTACTCTGGGTAAGTTTATTTTTTTTCTGCATGTGGTTTGTAGGTTGAAACTCCGAACGTAAATCAAAAATAATTTTTTTTTTCATTAATTGCAAGACTTGAAAATGTACGTGTGTTTTTTTGTTTAAAGAAGTTTATTTATAAGATTGGAAAATTTACGTGTGTGTGTGTGTATATTTTCAAAATATCCATTATGTGGAATATTACGGTACTTTAATTAAACTTTATAATTGATTAAAAAAAATTGTAAACTAAGCAAAGATGATTTCCTCGCCGAAATAAAAAAATACACTTGAATTTCACTCAAGTTACTTAAAAATTTAACTTCAAATAAAACTTCTTTTTTTTTTAACTAAGTTTACTTTAAACTAAGTGTTTCGTATAAAAGGATTGATTCTTTAATCAAAACTTTACAGACGGTAATACCTCAAGCAATTATCGTACAAACACAACTTAACATTATATTATAAAAATTCTTAAGTTAAAGACATCTTTCCCCCCCCCCGCTGCCTACTGTTGTTTTGATCCCCCCTGCCTTTTTTAACGCCTCTCTCCACCAGGGCTGAACTGTTTTGATTCCCCCTTCCCACCTATTCACACCCGGTTAACACCGGGTACTCCCGATAGTATATATATATATATATATATATGTATATATATATATATATATATATATATATATATATAAAAGTATGAAATAACTAGAATATGAAAACACTACGACCAATAAGAATTAGGTATGATTACTTAGGACGATGAGAATTATAATGATTATCCTGATGTTAAGGATGTGAGAAGATTATAATGCAAATTACTTGATGATAGTGATGTCAGTGATGATGATGATGATGATGATGATGATGATGATGATGATGATGTGTCATTTTAGTTATGATGGTGAAGTTAATGAAGAAAACGCTAATGGTAATCATGTACGAGCGGTTTATAAAGAGTGGATTGATTATGTTGATGCCGATGAGGAGCAGTTAGAGGAGAAAAGTAAGGAAATGGTTAAACGAGAAGTTGAAGAATTTGATGATGATGATGATGATGATGATGATGATGATGATGATGATGGTAGGTGTTGATCATGATGATGATGATGTGATGATGATTGTTATTTTTAAAGAAGAAAATGAAGAATGAAAACGAGATCTCCCCCCCCCCCCCGTTATAAGATGGCGATCGTTGTATAATATCAACAGGCGAGGGCGATCACACAGCAGTACATTAATCGGTTGGTTGGAGTTGATGTGTTGGGAGAAACATAGGGAGAGTCACATAATGACGTGCAAATTGATTTCTCCACAGTACACAACAGGTTGATTAGTTTAATAAATTCCCTTGCGATTCTTTCTTGTTTATGAGCGAAATTGACAGCGCCGACACATGCGCGTACACCACGTGACAGTAATTTGATTTTGATCAAATTCTGATCGAATTCTTGTTGCAAACACATTTCTATTTTTACTTTCTTCTACTGTGTAGTTTACTCGATCCCAAAAGATTAAGCAATTGAAAAAAAAGAAGCAGTGCAAATATTAAATAAATAAATCAAAAGATAAGAACTATATATATAATATATATATATATATATATATATATATATATATATACATATATATATAATATATATATATATATATAACTGAAAGATATATCGTTGTATGACAGCATTTTAGTGAGGTCAAACCTGCAAGTATCTCAATCCGAGATCAAAACAGCGGGTATTTCTAATAATCGGACTGTCAGTCACAAGCCGTAGGGATGCATAAACAAATTCATAAACATAAACAAATTGGTGATAAATTTCCCCCTTAAGTAAGACACTCTATCAAATCTCCAATACTAACGATTACTACGATGCTATCCCATTCATTACTGTACACGCAATTAACCTTATCCCCGAGTGGATTCCGGGCCTTGATAAGTGGTGACCACCATATAAAAAAATTAAGCAAAAATTAACTTTTTATATAAATAGTCAAATGCTTAAGAGTGCTCTACTATTTTATACGAAGAACATTATATTAATATTAAAATACATCATGTATGCACAAGAGAAAGAGAACAACACACACATGTATATATATACATACATACACACACACACACACATATATATATATATATATATATATTAAAAATAGTAGCAGAAATTCCTCTCTGGACAAAAGTATTGTAGGTTTGCAACAACGAATGTCACATACAAATTAAATGCAGCTAGGATAATAGCCAATATCTTATATCGCTTTCAAACACTTTCAAACACATTCAGTCATGATAATAAAATGCTATATTACATTCTACAAGCAACCAACCGGCGGTAATCGTGACACCCTGCACTGATGGTTCCCAAAAGGATGAAACACTAGTGTCTATAGGTATTAAAAAAGTATATATATATATATATATATATATATATATATATAAATGTGTGTATGTGTGTGTGTTTAAATCTCCGAAACAGCTACATGGTAAGAAGCTGATGTTCCCCATTTTCTACTTACAAAATTTTTATTAAGTTTTTCTCTTTTCATCCTCATGTAGTTAAATTCTGTTTTAAAATTGAAGACTTTTGCGAAATCGGCTTATGCAAGTGCTAAGTCTATTTCTATTTAACAATTTTAGTTAAGGCCTTTTATTTTATTTTCATTCTTATATAAATGAATTCTCTTTTGTCATTATAAACTTTTTAGAAGTCGGATTATATAGCTGCTTAGTCTGCGATAGGTTAAAAGTAATATTTTTTTCTTCTTGGAATTTAAACTGCATTCTTTATTTTATTTTTGGATTTTTTATTCAAAGCTTCTTTAGACTATATATATATATATATATATATATATATATATATATATATATATATATATATATATAGATCCAGTCACTCGTGGATGAAACTTATGTCAGTGGATTACTATATTTAAAAACTATATATATATATATACTAGCAGGGGTGCCCGGCGTTGCTCGGGTGTTTGGAGGTGTATGCTGTGCAAAAAAAGCAAAAAAACAAAAAAAATGGTTAATTTTTCAAAACTTTGACCCCTATTATGACTCCTTAAAATTTATAGTTTCGGGCTCAAATTACTTTATTAAGTTAGATCCAGGTTCAAGGAACCTATATCTAAAATTTCAAGTGTGTAGACCCAAAATTGTCGGAGGAGTTTGGTAGAGTTCTTAAAGGCCAAATCGTTGAAATTTGACCCTTTAACAACGAAATTTCTGGCTGACACCCGTCACATCGATTTTCCTAAATCTCAGTACCCGGTATTTCAAATTTCGAGTATATAGACTAAAAATTGACAGAGTTATTGCGTAGGGAAATGTACACAGACAGACAGACAGACAGACAGACAGACAGACGCGTTCACTTTTATAGATATATAGATATAGATATATATATGTGTGTGTATAATCATGATTATTTAATAAGGAAAACCTTGTTCCATGAAATTGAACATACCAGAGTAGACATGGAATGCGGTGTTTATACTAAGTATATGCTGTAAACGCATTTTTGCTAATAGCATTGGCAAATATGAATTCCTATGTAAATCGTGGAAAAGAGTACCCTTATAATCTAAATTAAGTAAAGCTCTGAAATAACATCAGTTCGTTTCCGTGTATAGTAGCAATTCTTCATCAGTAGACATAACTGTATGACATGTCAATTGTAAAAACCAGTATTATGCAGAGGTGACAATTTATTACAAGATGGAGAGATGATTTCGGTATTATTCTTTTAATGAAAACTATGGAGAGAAAGAGAGGGGGGATTGCCGGAGCGATGGAGTGACTATGCGTTGAAAATAAAAAGTATGACAGTAATGGAAATAATGACTGTTTAAGCTTGCAAAAAAAAAAAGAAACATGAACGAACAGAATAAAAGATGGACCCAGAATAAATAAAATAATAAAAAATAACACATTTTGATACGACGGTCATAGCATTGGTATATCACATTACTAATTAAATATATCCGTGTTCAGTAAATTTGGATAAATATATTAGATACAAATTTCTTTTAACCTCACTTTTTCAGAACTATATTTTTTTTATATTTTATCCTTATAGCGCCTACCGCCATTACTGTGTTTTAGATAGTTGACTGGGATACCGTTCATAAAAGATGAAGAAAATGTTTTCTTATATGATGGCCCAGTTATCTATTCGTGAGATGAAGAAGTTGCACTATTATGTAACATTCTTTTGTTCTTTTATTCATATCAACATTTTTATAGTTTCACTCTCCGACATTCTTCCGGGACTTTTGTCGAACTAAAAAACCGAACAGTTATGTAGTAGTTATTTTGGTGTGCTGAGTTCGATCCTGAGCAAATGCAACAAGGCTATTAAGAAATTAACTGAGAAATTGGCACAAGATATTGAACATGGATTTCGATCAAAGTATTTCTGGCAAATTGAATATAAGTTTGGATTAAAAATTGCATGATTGTTCACGTTTTGGCACAAGACATTCCAAAAAAATTTGAACGTAAAACAACTTGGACATTACGATAGGAAAAACACACATGTGGTAATAAAACCGAAGTTTAGACATTTTTGGAGAATAATATGCGAGCCTACGTTCCCAGTAGATTTTGTTCCTTTAGTCCTCATGTTTTACGAGAAATGTTTCTGACAAAGGCGGATTAATATTTTCCGGATCGGCTAATGTTTTGAGTGGGTTGCATGTGAAGGTTTTTTCCATTATCAATCCACGTTATTTTTATAACATTAACTCTTATACTTAAGTGAGTTGTAGTCTTAATAAGTAGTTACTCCTTAGTACAAAACAACTTTTACACTTCTATTTTTTAAACACATTCTGATAACCTTAACATATTGTTAGAAAAGAAGTGTACTAGTATTATTACGTGATTTCGTCTCGTATTTTATCCAACAATCGATATCTATAAAAAAGTAAGAATAAAGATGTGATTACAAGTCCAGATAACTTTGATAATGATATTAATGAAAACACCTTAAGAATTCAGACATTCAATTTCATAATGAAACAAAAAAAGAAAATGAAATATATTTCAAGTGTTGCCATGTAATCTGCCAAAACCCTACTTTTTTATTTAACTAAATCCTACCAATTATACTACTTACTGATTAATTACATTATTAAATCTTATTCCAAATTGACCACTATGAAACATTTTCTTACCAAAAGTTGAGATGTAACATGTTTCTATCAACTCTTATTATTACCTGCCAAGTTATCAGATTATCATAATTATTACTAGTTCACAAATCACTTTAATAAAATTAACATCTCTAGATGCTTCATCGCAGTTCTATTTCTTGTAATAATCTCAAGTAGTTCTCCATATTTTGACTACAAAAAGTTTGTTTTAATTCACGATCTGATCCGAATTAATATGCTATTGAAGGACAACCTCGTTTTATTGTTTGCTTATGTGATGAGGAGTTATTTGCTGATCGGACGGTTGATATTTTCAATTACTGTGTAATTTCCACGGGTACTGCTAGTTATTACCATTGTGAACAATTACTATATTTATGTGTCAATAACGTGGTTAACGTGATACTAACTTGAACCAACTTGCTTGAGTTAAATGCAGAGAGATCGAAAGGTCAAGACTGACAAGCTTCAAACTCATAAACTTCGGCTTACGGGCGCGTCGCACCTGCGTGCTAGCAGAGCTTACGAGACAGGTCAGTGCATTTTGAATGCGAACCGGTTAAGGGAATGCTATCACCCCCCCACACACACACGTTAAAATAAATAGAGGACGTACATGCGTTTCTAGTCAGTCAGAAGATAGTAAGAAAGTACTTTAGTCAGATAAGGATGAGTCAGTCAGAGAACGAGAGAATCTGGCATTCAAGATAAGGAAACAAAAATAGAAAAAAAGATCTGAATCTATCCAGCGATGCAGAGACCCTCCAAGGAACGAGGAACATCCGGAATAAAGGCTGCCCCCAACTAATAATATTCAAGTCGAGTTTATTGAGGAGCATGCATGCATCGCTGTGGGGGGCAGCACCGATAGAAGAGAGGAGAAAAAGTTACGTGTCTCTTTATAAACTGTATGATCTCTTTATAAACCGTATGTATGTGACACACAAAGACAGACGATCACAGTCATGCCATTATTAATGAGACACCACATAAGAAAATATACACCTACCCCCACAACAACGATTATTATTATTATTATTATTATTGTTGTTGTTGTTGTTGTTATTGCTGCTATTATTATTATTATTATTATTATTATTATTATTATTATTTCCCACAAAAACTTGAAAGTAGCTTACGTGTAAAAAGAAACGGCTTGGCACAGCGTTGTAATGGTTTCGAGAAAAAATAAGTTAAGAAATAAAAGAAGACAAAAACACATCGAGGACAGAATAATGAAGGAAAAAATGTACTCGATGTTAATGAAACACGTTTGTTTTATATATTTTTGTATATTATTTTAATTAATAGAACAAATACAGAATATAACGAAGGAAAGTAGAATCATCATTTTCCTATGATAGATAATAGCACTTTTATGTATACATACATCTTATAATGTACTTAAAATGATTTCTCATGGGTGAAGAGAAAAAGTGCAGATAAGTTTAATTAAGTGGACGGTTCTGTTTGTTTTTTCTTCTTTAAATGGCGTCTTTAAAGTTCTAGTAATGTATAAATTTTTGAGCTACTACGTCAACTTTTTTGTGAGTTTAAAGAACTTACACACCATACGTATATATAGTATCACAGACAGACTACTTCGCTATATCACAGCTTCACCCTTAACTAGGCAGTTTTCTACAAGGAGGGGTCGGTTTTTGCGTCGACATCTTTGCAAATCATTGGATTTACTGCCCTTAATTCGAACGCTTGCGACTTCCGGTTTCGCGATAAACGCATCAGCTAAGATGTTGGGGGTTTTCCACCTTCTTTTCCTGCTTTGCGTTACGCGCTCGAGCCTGCCTACTACTTTTTTAACACCACTCTGCACCCTGACTACCTACTGTTGCTTTGATTTCACCCCTACACCTCTCCACACACCCGCTACTACCACTTTTTTAATACCTCTCCACACTTGGTGTTCCTTATTACACTACCTCTCCACACCCGAGTAACGCCGGGTACCCCTGCTAGTCTAATATATAAAAGGCAAAAAGTGTGTATGTATATGTTTGTATGTCTCGCAAAAGCTTTCGACGAGCGCATTAGTCCAAACATTAATTTCTTCACCCTGGGCAGTTTTTTTTTTACGGGGATGGGCCAGTTTTGTCGTTGAAATTTTCACAAATCACCGTCTCCTTTCGAGTCACTACCCGTAATTCCAACGTTCGCGATTCATGTTTCGCAATGGACGCATCAGCTAAGACGTTAGTTGTTTTCATCCTCTTTTCCTCCTTCACGTTACGGGTTCAAGCCTGCCTGCTTACTACCAAATTTTTAATACACACCCGGGCAATGCCGGGGACTCCCGCTAGTATATACATATATCACACATACTTTATTTCTGATTATCAGATAAGAAAAAAAACTTGCTCAATACTGTCGGAATCCAGTCTTTAGATATGTCGGTTGCATTTATACGCCCGTCATAATTGTCTTATTTTTTTAAATAAAAGATGTTAAGACATGTTCATATTCTCTTTAAACAAAACATAGAATCTTTATTACAGCTACACTTTTATTTATTCCTTGTTTTTTCAGTTCATCTCTTGTATTATTTTTATGACGATAAAGTTGACTATCATATTGTTCTATACTGAACCCCTATTGGTTCATGTGTACTAATACATACAGAAAGGTACGTTCATTTTTCCGCCACTCTATAATAAATAGTAATGTGTATGAATATGTATGAGCAAAGTTCGAAAGCAAATAGTCAACAAAAAAAAAAAAATGAAATAAAAATCCGTTACTCCAAGTAGAAAAAAAACAAAATCAAATAAGGGGCATGTTTGCTTTTAATGCGAAAAATAGTGGAGCATAAAATTTGTAATGATTTTTAGGAAACTATGAACTATTATAACATAAACAGCAATAATTCAGATAACAATATGGAAAATGATTAATATAAATTTCCCTATTGCCTCACAGAGTTTCTAAGTACTGTGACAAAATTCCGAGACGTAGATTGAGTTATTTCGACAAATCATCTATCTATTTATCGCCATTCATATGAAAGAAACTTTGTATCTCTCTTTCTTTCTCGTTCTCTCTCTCTCTTTCACCCACTCTCTCTCTCTCTCTCTCTTTTTCTCTCTCTGTGAGTTTGTCCCTTATAGACTCCGACCACAGCTTGGCCGATTTTTATGAAATTTCACACAAATATGCTGTATGTATCTAGCAGTATATATATATATATATATATATATATATATATATATATAAGTGAACGTGTCTGTGTGTCTGTCTGTGTGTCCGACTGTCCGTGTAAATTTCCCTACACAATAACTCTGTCACTTTTTAGTCTACAGACTCGAAATTTGATTTCAGGGTACTGAGATTTGGGAAAATCTTCGAGATCTGTTTTCGGCCAGAAATTTGGCTGTTAAGGGTCAAAGTTCAACGATTTAACCTTTGAGAACTTTACCGAACTCCTCCGAAAATTTTGGGTGTAAACACTTGAAATTTTAGATATAGGTTCCTTGGACGTGGATCTAACTTAATAACTATATTTGAGCTCAAAACAATAAATTTTAAGGGGTCATGATAGGGGTCAAAGTTAAAAAAATTGACCGTTGTTTTTTTTGCTCAGCATACACCTCCAAACACCAGGGCAACGCCGGGCACCTATGCTTGTCTATACTCCTATAAATTCGTTTTTCTTTAGTGTGTATTTATATTCATATTAAAAACCCTATTTTCTATTTAATTAAAAAGAAAATACAATTTTCTTATATATGGTTCGTGGGATTGCATTCACTAGCAAAAGATCTAGCTAATTTGCATATTCTTTTAAACATTCATTTTAATTAACTCCCTATTAGTCTTTTTCGGCTTTCTTTTCTTGGGATGATCATCTTTAGTTAACTATTACGTGTGATTATATTTATGTAGATATTCTACATGATTTATACTTGCATAATCTTTGCGTAAAAAGTTTACAGGGAACACAAAATTGTTTCCATATATATATATATATATATATATATATATATATATATGCATGCGTATGTATTTTTGTTTAATCTATCTATCTATCTAGCTATCTAAAAAAACTGAATGTGTCTGTCTGTCTGTGTGTCTGTGTACATTTCCCTACGCAATAACTCTGTCAACATTCCGTCTACAGACTCGAAATTTTATATACAGGTTACTGAGATTTGGGAAAATCTTTGTAATCGATTTTCGCCCAGGAATTTGGCTGTAAAGAGGTCAAAGTTCAACGATTTGAACTTTGAGAACTCTACCAAACTCCTCCGACAAGTTTTGGTCTGAACACTTGAAATTTTTGGCATAGGTTCCTTGGACATGGATCTAACTTAATGACTATATTTGAGCCCAAAACAATAAATGTAAAAGGGTTATAATAGGGGTCAAATTAAAAAAAATTGACCGCCTTTTTTTTTGCTCAACAAACCCCCGGGCAACGCTGGACCAAAATGCTAGTATATATATATATATATATATATATATATATATATATATATATATATATATATATATATATATATATAAATGAACGTGTCTGTGTATCTGTGTGTCTGTCTGTGTGTGTACATTTCCCTACGCAATAACTCTGTCAATTTTTAGTCTACAGACTCGAAATTTGATATACAGGGTACTGAGATTTGGGAAAATCGACGTATTGGTTTTTGGTCAGAAATTTGGCTATTACGGGGTTCAACGATTTGGCCTTCGAGAACTCTACCTCACTCTTCCGACAATTTTGGGTCTACACACTTGAAATGTTATATATAGGCTCCTTGGACATGGATCTAACTTAATAACTTGATTTGAGCCCGAAACAATAAATTTTACGGGGTAATGATAGGGGTCAAAGTAAATAAATAAAAGATGACCCTTTTTTTTGTTTTTGCTCAGCATACACCTCCAAATACCCGGGCGACACCGGGCTGAAATGCGAGTGTATCTATAAAATTGAACGTGTGTGTGTGTGTGTGTGTGTGTGTACATTTCCCTACGAAATAACTTTGTTAATTTAAGTCTACAGACTCGAAATTTGATATATAGGGTACTGAGATTTGGGAAAATCGATGTGACTGTTTTTCGGCCAGACATTTGTACATTTCTCTACGCAATAACTCTGTCAATTTTTAGTCTACAGACTCAAAATATTATATACAGGGTACTGAGATTTGGGAAAATCGATGAGATCGGTTTTCGGCCGGAGATTTGTCTGGTAAGGGGTCAAAGTTCAACGATTTTATCTTTTAGAACACTACCAAACTCCTCAGACAATTTTGGGTATAAACACTTGAAATTTTAGATATAGGTTCTTTGGACATTGTTCTAACTTAACTTGATTTGAGCCCAAAACTATGAATGTTAAAGGGTCATAATAAGGGTCAAAGTTTTTAAAAATTTTACCTCTGCGGTCTCTACCAAATTACTCAGACAATTTCTGGTCTAAATATTTGGAAATTGATATAAACGGTATTCATCGGTTAGGGTCGAAAATTTTAGTTACCAATATATAAATGTACGTATGTATGTTTGCATGTCTGCCCAACACTTTTAACGGAAGCAACATATTTTCTCAAGATCAGTATCGTTTTTAAGTCCGACTTTTCAGACGACAAATATCGAAAAATTGGCTAAAAACATTAATATCTTACCCTACAACTAGGCACTTTTCTACAGGGGAGGGGGTCACTTTTTTTGCCGATATTTTTTTTTTAAGTCACCCTCTCCTTTCGATTGTCTAGCCTAAATTTTAAAAGATGTCACTTCAGGTTTGGCGGTGGTCGTAACGGCGTAGACGTCAGGTTTTTTTTCCGTTCTTTTCCTCTTTTGCGGTACGGGTTCGAGCCTGTCTTCCTACTACCACCTTTTTTTTTTGCTCCACATACACATCCAAACACCCGGGTAACGCCGGGCTTAAATGCTAGTATATATATATATATATATATATATATATATATATATATATATATATATATATATATATATACGTGAAAGTGTGTGGGTGTGTGCCTGTCCGTCTGTGTACATTTCCCTACACAATATCTCTGTCAATTTTCAGTTTACAGACTCGAAATTTGAAATACAGAGTACTGAGATTTGGGAAAATCTTTGTAATCGGTGTTCGGACAGAAATTTTGCTATGAAGAGGTCAAAGTTCACGGAATTTACCTTTGAGAACTCTACCAAACTCCTCCGCCAATTTTGGGTCTACCCACTTGAAATTTTAGATATAGGTTCCTTGGACATGGATCTAACTTAATAACTAAATTTTTAGCCCAAAACGATAAATGTGGTCAAATTAAAAAAAAATGACCGTTTTTTTTCATGCATTACTCTTGAATTAATGTTTCGCAGTCAGGTATTATAGTGTAAATTTGCCTTAAGCACAATAATTAATTTCGACATATCAAAAAACCTATTGTTAATTTTATATGATGAATGAAAAAGTCAAGTATTTAGGGACACTTTCAGATATATAAAGTGCATTTGTGTGGAATTTCATAAAAATCGACCGAGCCGTTGCAAAATCTTTTACGTATACAAATGTTTTTGATGTAGATGTACATAAGAATACGTTGATAAGTATGTTTTAACTTAAATAGGGATGGTATAATAAAATTGTGGTGTCTGCGTTCGCGCCTGGCCTCCATAGAATGGAAATAGGCACAAACTTTAATAAAGAATTTTCATATCTTTCTGCGTAAGTATACTTTGATAATTATGTTTCAGTTTGAAGAAATATGATATAATAAAATTATGGGGCGATCGTTCGCACCTGACCTCCATAGAATAGAAATATGTCACAAAGTTTAACAAGGTTTTTTCATATAGATCCACAGAATATTGTGATAAGTGCTTCAGTGTGAACAAGTATGATATAATAAATTATGGAGTTTATCTATTTCATTTTTACTTTCACCAGATTTTGCTTTGGTTTTGATACCCCCAAATTTATAATCCTTTCTTTTCATAACCTATTTTCATAAATCATACTTTCATAAATCAGAGTCCATTTTGTGTATGCTGTTTTTGAACCCAGTCAACGACGGGTACTTTTGCTAGTATATATATATCACATCCTTTGCAAACTGCTTTTAAATCTTACATCAAAATAAGTAATGTTGTTTGTCAGAATAGTCTGGAGTATTATGTTGGGGGACACATGTGCTAGGAGTTCATCAGAGCACATTCCAATCTCACAACCTAATGATTTGAGCAGAGATACTTCTGAAATGCATGTACCTTAAACCAAAATGGACGAAAATACTCCTAACTAAAGGGAATAAGAGAATACACGAATATATACTTTCTATTTCTATCGTCAGATCGTGGTAATCAACCGTGAATTGCCGGCGGGAAATTCAGACGTAACAAATGGCTGCAGTTATCGGATATAAGAATGCTTTAAATAGAAAACACTAAAGCGTCGATGTCTTGGGTGCAAAATTAGCATTATAAAATCTATTGGGAGACAAAATGTAAACAAGTAATTTCTATTCATTTCATCGTGTTTCTATCAAGTAATCTGATTGAACGTCACGAAAGGAAGTTTTAAAGGTTATTGCTTGCCATCCGAAATATGAACAGAACAAACTGAAAAAAGACTGGTAATAAATAGTATAATGATGAAATGGAATCTGTATATTAAAATATAATAAATAAGTAAGAGGTATATATATATATATATATATATATATATATATATATATATATATATATATATATATATATATATATATATATATACTAGCATGGGTGCCCGGCGTTGCCCGGGTATTTGGAGATGTATGCTGAGCAAAAAACAAACAAAAAAAAGTCAATTTCTTTAAACTTTAACCCCTTTACATTTATTGATTTGGGCTCAAATTCAGTTATTAAGTAAGATCCATGTCCAAGGAAACGATATCTAAAAATTTCAAGTATTCAGACCCAAAATTGTCGGAGGACTTCGGTAGAGTTCTCAAAAGTCAAATCGTCGAACTTTGACCCCTTAATCGCCAAATTTCTGGCATAAAACCGATCACATCGATTTTCCCAAATCTCAGTACCCTATATAGCAAATTTCGAATCTGTAGACTGAAAATTGTCAGAGTTATTTCGAAGGGAAATGTACACACACAGACAGACACACAGATACACAGGCACGTTCACTTATATATATATATATATATATATATATATATATATATATATATATATATATATATGATAGCATGGGCGCCCGGCGTTGCTCGGTGTTTGGTTGTGTATGTTGAGCAAAAAAAAAGTGGTGGTATGAAGGCAGGCTCGAACATGTACCGCAAAGAAGGAAAAGAACGGGGAAAAAACTAACGTTTATGCTGTTACGACCACCGCCAAACCGGAATCGACATTTTTTTAAATTAAGGCTAGACAATCTAAAGGAAAGGATAACTTTCAAAAATATCGGCGAAAAAAGTGACCCCCCCTGTAGAAAAGTGCCTTGTTGGAGGGGAACATATTAATGTTTTTAGCCAATTTTTCGATATTTGTCGTATGAAAGGTCGAACTTTAAAACGATACTGATCTTTGTAAAATCCGTCGCCTTTATTGAAAGTTCAAGGCAGACATGCAAACAGACATACATACATACATTCATATATTGGTAACTAAAAATTTTCGACCCAAACTGATGAAAAAGCTTGCCCTATCTCTGAATACCCTTTATGTAAAATTTCAAATATTTAGACCAGAAATTGTCTGAGTAATTTGGAAGAGACTGCAGAGGTCAATTCTTTTTTACTTTGACCCCTATTATGATCCCTTAAAATTTATAGTTTTGGGCTCAAATCAAGTTATTAAGTTAGTTTCATGTCCAAGGAACCTGTATCTAAACTTTCAAGTGCGTGGACCCAAAATTGTTGGAGGAGTTTGGTAGAGTTCTCAAAGGCCAAATTGTTGAACCCCATAATAGCCAAATTTCCAGCCAAAAACCGATCACATCGATTTTCCCAAATCTCAGTACCCTGTATATCAATTTTCGAGTCTGTAGACTAAAAAGTGACAGAGTTATTGCGTAGGGAAATGTACACAGACACACAGATACATAGAGACACAGACACGTTAACTTTTATATATATATATATATATATATATATATATATATATGTATGTATATATATATACTATACTGCTACACTTTTGTATCTTTGGTTTAAGTTGTATTAATTAACTTTACTCAATATGACTGCCATCATCATTAATGAGACTGCTCAGCCGTGGTTTGAACCCCTGACAAAATTTACGTATGTACTCCTTGCTCATTGAGGATCACGTGCGATTCACGGCAACCTTATAGTATTCGACGCTACTGTGATGGCACTTTCATGGCATGCTCGAAACCTGCGACCAGATACTGCAGTCCAACGGATTCAAGCCTGGTGCTTGTGGGGGCCAAAAATCCTTCGACCAAGTATTGATGTTTTCCTTAAACCAGTCTTGAACGATTTTGGCGGTATGCGATCGTTCTCCGTCTTGTTGGAAGACATAATCGGACTTCTTGACGATCCTCTTGATCCAAGAAAGCAGTTTTATCTGGAGCACGTTTATAGTCGCGGACGGTAAGCCGGTATCCAGTGGGGAACCACACTGAAGGCATATTCTTCCCATTTGAAGAAAAAACTCGAAATATCATAACTGACTCCGTATGTTTTTTCGTAGAGACATTACGCACTTCAGATACATTTTTACTGAAGAACACTACTCTGGCATTCTATTTATGGACGACAGGATCAACCGTGAAGGTTTTTCGTCCGAAAACATGATGATTCGGTTTCCATGGCTTTTGATATTGTTTAGAAGCTTTTTACTGCGTTAGAGACGCTTCTTTTTTATCCCAACTGTTAATAAGGGTTTTATTTATCATTTCCAATCTCTTTCCACCTACTAGTTTAACAGCCCTCCTCACTGTGGATACTGACATCCCCTTCATATTAGCCAAATGTGTCATTTTAAAGGTTGGATTGTTCTCGAACGCATTTTTGATCGTCTTGGTCTTCACAACCCGGGGTCTTCCCTTGCGCGGCGATGCTTGACGTTTTCTCCATTAGATATACAGCAGGCAACTCTATGCAACGTCATACGATTCACATTACAGAGCTTTGCAATGTCTGTTATTTTATGGGACGCACACAGTAGAATAGCAATTTCAATTCTTTCTGCTTCCATTTTGATTGCGATAGCAAATAATTGTACAGTAAATGCTAATATCACTTTATCAAAGCACAAACTTTAATCTGTAATGCAGAAACAAAAATTATACATAAAGTGTACTTATACATAAAGCAAGCCTTTTAGTCGGTGTTTGGCCGAAAATTTGGTTGCCAAGGGGTCAAACTTCAAAACTTTTGACCATTGTGGTCTCTAGCAAACGATTTAGCCAATTTTGGGTGTAAACATTAAAAAATTTACGTAAAGGGTATTCAAACATGCCGCAAGCTTTTTAATCAGGTTTTACGCGGAAATTTTATTGCCATATTCTTCCGCTAATTTTGGGTTTAAATACATGAAATTTTAAATGTAGGTTAGCGGGACATGAGCCAAACTGGTTAATATATAACAACTAAGACTTAGCCCGATCCTATTGCAGTTTTTTTTTAACCCGAAAAGGGCTTATAAAATGAGAAAGTTAGCTGAGGTTGAACATCCTGCCTCAAGTAGACTAATCATTTGAAAAGGCCTCTTCTAGTTGAAATAAATTTATAATGAGATCTGGCTAAATTTATTTGTTTCTTGTTTTCTTTTTACTTTTATATTTGCTCCGTTACACATTGGGCTATCCCTTTTAGGATCTCCTACAGAAATGACTGAATCATTTACAGATATAAAATCCTCATAGTGTTTGGACGATTATTCAGAATCGGAATCCGGAATCAGGAAAGATAATATTTTGGTCTTATATTTTTACTTAAAATATTCTAAAACAGATTTTCTTTGAATTTTTAAAAAGATTTTGGATCTCGACTAGCACAAAAGTTACTTTTGGTTATATGCGATTTGGCTGATACTCATGGTTGCGTGAATAATAGCGTTAAATAAATAATTTATTTTGTACACTGAGCTAGGTATAAAGAAAGAAAACCAATGAGTAAAAAATGGACGCAAATGTCGTTATGATTGCTTGACTAACTAACTGAACACAAAGAAAGAACACTGTCTTTGAACAAACAAGACTTGTGAATTAATTTTATTTTTCGCGTTTTTACTACAGATATAAAATAATCTCTTTGAAATTGCGTTGCTGAATTTGTTATATGGTTTGAATTAACGATATATTTCCGACAGAATATTTTGCACAAATTTGCCTTTTTTTTATATCTGTATGAAACATAAAATATAATTAGATATTAATTTCAATATAAACTATATAACAAATCAATCGTATACACTGCTCCATGCGATTTTGCAGCCGTCATAATCATGTCCTTATAAAAAAAAAGATCCATTGCAGAAGCATGGCAATCAAATAATATCTCACTAATACTAATATGTACACACACACACACACACACAAATATATATATATAATGTCAGGTCACGTAATGTGCTACTGGTACCATGCAACCCAGTACTACCTGCTGCATGGTTGGGTAACCGGCGACTAAACTGGTTCTCCCACTAGCTTGCCTGGTGAGGAGGGTGGCTAGTCTCACAGAAGGATAAAAAACAAGACCTTACAAAGGGCAGATGAACCCTACTAGCCAACGGCCAACTAGCTCCATATGCACTTATATGCATGTGTATACATGTGTATGTGTGTGTATGTGTATGTATATATATATGTTCATATACATATATATATATATATATAGCGGGGAGTTTTAAATCCAAGGTTGGTGTCTGGCGCGCAATATCTCACTTCATGGGTAGGTAGTGGCTCTTAAGTCTGGTTGACAGTCTACCTAAGTGATGGAAAACTCTATTACAAAGCCTGAGATGCAGCTGTTCATTAGTTCCGTGGTATATTTTGCACCAACTGTGTTATCAGCTGTTTCAAAAAGTCTTTTTAATCATCAAAGATTCAAAGCTAAAGCACAAACAAGAAGCAAAATGGTTCGTTATTTTCCTTTTGCAGACAATGCTTCACTCGTGTCCACTTCATTTGAAGAAGCACAAGAATTAGTTGACAAGTTTTCCAATGCCGCAAACGTATTTGGTTTGACGATTAGTATTAAAAAGACAGAAGTTATCTACCAACCAAAGCCCACCCCGTTGCAGCAAGGTGGTGTGAATATTCCGAGACCAGAATATGTGGAACCGCCTCAGAAAATCTTAGTGAATAGACAGCCTCTAAAGTATGTTAAATCCTTTGAATATCTCGGAAGTAAGGTGAATTCGTAAGCATCACTTGATGATGAGATATTGAGCAGAATTTCAAAGGCGACTGATGCCTTTGGCAAACTGCGGTCAAGAGTATGGAATGAAAAATGAAAATGACTCTAAAGACCAAAATCTAAGTTTATCGTGCAATGATTGTTTCGATACTCCTGTATGGATCAGAAGCCTGGCCCACATATCGTAGGCAGATTGAGCAACTGGATACATTCCATAAGCGTTGCCTTCGCAGTGTATGTGGATTAACATGGAAAGACAAGGCCCCTAAGTCGGGATTGTTTGCTAGGTGAGACATTTTAAGTATTGAGGCCTTCCTGATGAAGTCCCAGCTTCGGTAGGATGGTCACCTTGTTCGCATGGATGAAAACCGTCTTCCTAAGCAACTAGCATACAGTCAACTGAAAGAGGGTAATCGAAATGTGGGTCGTCCATTTCTACAGGAGGTACAGGGATAAGCTGAAAGACAATCTTAAGCACGCAGGCCTGAACCCAAAAACCTTTGAAGAAGATGCTGCGGGTAGAAAATGTGGAGGGAAAAATATTTTGCGGGCATTAACACATACATTGACACACAGCTATCGAATCAAACAAATCTTCGTAGAGCAAGAGTAGGAACAGCACCTTCCCAGACTGTATCCTGTGAGTCGTGTGACTTGGTTTGTGGGAGCAGACACATGCGGCACAAACATTGAAGGCAGAGTGAAACAGAGCGAATTTTTGGCCCTCATGCGTCGAAAACGACGGGAGAGAGTCCATTATATATATATATATATATATATATATATATATATATATATATATATATATATTTCTCTAAAGTAAAGTAAGTTTAAGGTCAGAGGATTAGAAATAATATCAGACAAAACAAGTGTTTAGGAAAAGCGAGAAAGCAAAGAGTACGTTATATACTCTTTGCTGTCTGTGATGAGTTTGGAAATAAATACTTAGCTCTAAATATATGATCTATAGTGGTTGTTTTTTTAGGTTTTTATGTTATCCGAACTACTACTACTACTACTACTACTACTACTACTACTACTACTACTAATACTAATACTAATAATAATAATTATATGAATAATAACTAGAAAACCTGTGAAAATTCCACGGTAGTTTAAAAATTTTTAAAATTACACTTTAGTAAGAAACATCTTATCGCGTAATCAAACAATTGCATTGAGGTTAGACCATGTTCCATTAAAGACATAACTAAATCACGAAGCTCTGGATCTTCAGATCCTGGTAACTCTGCTGACACAATTGCATCAATTTGATGGCATGTTCTGATCTTATCCTGATATCGCAACATTATGATCATGTGGCAGTGTGACAACCCTCTCTTTTGAAATTCAATAAAATAAACAATTGCAAATAGAATACTCAATCTATGTCTGTCTTTAATGCCTTTCAAAAGTTCAGCTAGATGTGCATGATACACACGTGATATTAAGTCAAGTCGATTTTATGTAAGTTCTGATAGCTTCAAGTTGTTTACTATTTAAGAACATCTTAGATTACACGTGTATGTAAGAAATAGGTTTTGTGTTCCGTATTTACAGAAAACTGCCTTGGCTTTGTTCTAATTGCTTTGTAATCATTTCAACATTATATGTAAGTAAATAATATAGTTACTAATATAGTTTTCAACAAAATGACTATATACTTATTTTGACATGACGTTTAAGTAGGTAATAATGTTTTCACCTGAAACACGTTGGAAGTTGTATTAATTGCAATATAACATATAAGTAGGTAGTCATTGTAATAAAAATGTTTGGAAAGGGAATATTTTTAATAATTATTAACTAAATAAGAGTGACTATAAAGAGGGCAATTCGTTTCTCATTAATTACTGTTTGCGATGATGACTTTATTTAACACCAGACGTACTGACAAGCCTATTGATGTATAGATTATTAATTTTTATTTTTTTATATAAGCTCCTTTGGATTTATCTTTATTTTGGGGATCTAATTATCTCCTTTACACCCCCTTCCCCCAAAAAGTCAGTTGTAAAATCACCATTTTTTTCTTCGGTAATCAAGCAAAAAATTGAAATTTTTACTTGACTAAATAATTCGAAATAAATAGTTTTATTTTAATTTAATTATTCTTACTGTAAAATAATTCATATCTCGATGAAATAAGTCAAAATTAAAAAAAAAACATAGACATTACTACGAATGTAACAAAAAATATTTAATCAAATTTGAACCTTTTCCTGGGAGTTTTTCTTGGATAAATATTCGAAAAAAAAATGATGATACATACGCATCTTACTGCACTGAAATAATACAGTTATTTAGAAAGCCATTCTTAGCATAGAAGGGGAAGGTGTTTTGTAATCATTTTGTACTTTCACCTAAGAATTAAATAAAGAAAATATCGTAAAAATTAAATTTAACTTGTAAATACTATAAAAATAGCGCAGTAACATATAAGCACAAATATCAAAATGATTGTTTGTTTTAAGTTATTTTTATTTACTGTGCAATTATTTATATCAGTTTGAAATAGGTTAAACCAAAAAAAGCATTGGAAGGGGATATTTATTACACGTCTTTAATAAGGTCACATAATAAACAAATAATAATTTTAATTTTTTAAAATAATTTATTACCATACAATAGAAACCTCCTATAAACATTTTCAGTTTTATAAAAAAAGTTTTTTTAATGAGTCTTTATGAAAAATGTTTATACGTATATAAAAATTTAACCCGGCAAATTAATACATTTGAATAGAAAACTTAGTTTTCATCGGTAAGCAAAATTTCTTTTAATCAATCAGAATGTGGTTAGGATTTTTCTAACAAGCGATACCATCTTTTGGTTTTATTATTAACTAGCGGGGGTACCCGGCGTTGCCCGAGTGTTTGTTTCCGGGACGGGGGGGGAGTTTTAAAAAATGTTATGGTAGGTAAGTAGGAAGGATCAAACCCGGAGTCATGAGTAAAAGTAGGAAAATAAAGTGTGAAAAAAAACAAAACAAAAAAACATCTGCAACGTTAACAGTTCGGCCACCAAGAAAAGTCCATTCAAGTTGTTTAGGAAAAAAACAACAACTACGGTAGGTCGGCGCGAACGTGAAAATATAATGTGAATTGTCCAGCACGCTAACCACTACGCCACAGAGCACTGCAGCTTAGTTTAGTGATTTTAAATAACTTCACATGAAAGAACTACGAAGCCAAACCGGTGTTCTCTTCTCAACTGTTCCTTGTGAACGATCTCCAAACGGTGTTAAGTGGTGGCAGGGGGAGGAGGAATTTATTAGAGAGAAAATATTTTACCACTTCCATTGATCTTAACCGATTTTGGCCGTGACTTCTCGGCAGAAAAAGTATAGAAATCTAAGATTATCGAGGAATTTGAGAAATAATAAGCCTATAACACACCTCGGATATTGTTCTGCCGTTTGTGCATATTATATTTGCATGAAATATCTTTATTTTTAATCCTATTAAGGTCAAAATCAGACGAGAAAAAATGAGTTCATTTTATTTATATAGATAGAAGAATAGATAGAAGATAAAATGTTTATTAGCCATTTGGAGTATTCCAATTTCCTTTTAAGTAATATCAGGATGATAACAGTCAAGACGAATTAGTGTATTTATAAAGATAATTAACCCAAAGGCTCTGAAACTGCAATAAATATTATAAACCGAGTCTTTATCTTTCTCCAAGAAAAGGCATCAGCCTCGACTGAGACTATATAAAATAATCGTGAAATGTTTAGGAGGATGAAAAGACCGACGAAGGAGACCACTAATCAGACGTCCACTAAATAAGGGCGAAAAATACTAGGGCCTCGCAGAGTATTATTGCCACCCACATTCCAGTGCAGAATAATGGGTAGGCGCTAGAGACAGAATAATGGAAAGCGACTGTTGTTATAATGCAAAGTCATTTAGAAAGATTATTGAATCGGATGTCGAGTACTGGGAATCTAGAGAAAGTTGTCACTCAGACTTCAGAGAACGTTACCAGTTATTATTAGTGGATAATTGATGATGGATTTTGTGTGAACTGCAAGTGAGTACGAATGATAGTACTAATTTATTTATGAAACATCATATTTTCTCTATGAATTCATACGACTATGGTGTAGCATGCATTTTTTTTTTTGACTGCAGGAGTAAATTCGTCATTATTATGATGAACCTAATGTACATCAAAGACAAAAAACATGACTATACTTATTCTGTTTGCCTATTAGAATTCATGTCGCTATTTCCTTACAGACCAACTAATTCAATGTAACCTCCGACCTTCTTAAGGTGTATCTTGTCGAACTCGGGAATGTTTCTGTCACACTCGGGAATTTCGAGCGGAACCCTTTGTTTACTTTACGGGGGTAGCGTCCTCTTGTTCTGTCAGCCATGACTGGATAGAGGTTCTAAGTATTTCGCAAATGTATTTTTTTCAGTCGCCCACACTATACTTAGGACGTCTATCCAGTCATACCTGAGGGAACAAGAGCACGCTACCCCCGTGAAGTAAATAAAGGGTTCTACTAAGAAAACCGTCCAAATTTCCGAGTTCAACAGAAACATTCTCGAGTTCAATGAGATACATCTGAAGAAGGTCGGAGTTTATATCGACCGAAACATTGTGAAAATCACACTCAAAATGAGAACAGTAGTCTGATGAATAATAGCACAAATAACCAATCCTCATCTCAAAAATTCAGAAACGTCACAACTAATTCAATCTGTGTGCGGCATAAAGTCGAATTGTAAACAATGACCGAGCGCTTTCCGACGGTCAGGGTCATTACAAATGTTCATTTACTTCATTTCTATTACCATGACTTTCGTGCATTGGAAAGCGTTAGACGAGGGGTGATATATAAATAGATAGATTTAGAATTTTATGGATTCATCTGGAGTCATTTTGTCGCAGCTACGTCGTTTAGTTTAATGACATTTTTTTTTTTTTTACATAAAATCATAAAGTAAATATAATTACATTTATTGGCTCGATGTTGTTTTGTAATCAGAATTTAATGATCAACGCGGTTCACCACATTTATTAAATCTTTTGATACGTAAAACGTTTTCAGCGGTGTTTAATGTTTAGAGGCAGTCTGGTTTAACATAGCGCGGGCCTCTCAAAAAGTGAATACAAAATGGCAGGAGAGAGTATTGATTAATTCGAAAATGAAATAAATAATGAAATTAATATCAAAGGTAATAATGAATACATAAATAGATTGATAAACACATATACACATACATACAAATATAAATACAAATGCACACACATATTACATTAGATGTCTTTATTCATACAAATATTATCGGCTACATATGTGCATACATGATTCAGTTTTGCTTTTTTACATTATTAAAGATTTTTGTATAATAAAGGGACAAAATTTATGGCTAGATGATAAATATGTACAACATAGAACTATATGCCTGAATCACCACGCAAAAGTAATTGATTACCTTGTCAAAATAGCATAGGATTTTAGCTGTTACTTTTCCCCCTATTTTCCCTTTCAAAAAGTTAACAGAACATTTTAGAAATAAAAGAACTCGCCGGAGCACATTTAAAATCACTTGATACTGGCGAGCTTATGATGCTGGATATCGAAAGTAATCACATCTAAAACATAGTGACTTATGCAACCCAAATGTTTTATGAATAATGTAAAATATACAATATTGTAGCTCTACATTTAAGCGAACACTATTATATAATCATCGGATGTTTATTGGATAAACATAGAGGAAACCACAGCAATAAAATCATGTATATATATATATATATATATATATATATATATATATATATATATATATATATATATATGTGTGTGTGTGTGTGTGTGTGTGTGTGTGTATGTGTGTAGAAAAATTTAAATGCAGATGTAAAACAAAAAAGTATATATATATTATTGACGGAGACAAAGTTACATGGTCGCGACACTAGACATGCTAATATTTCGGACAAGTGGTCAGTCAAGACCACAAGTCCTCATCAAGTGACTTAATAAAGTTAGTCGTCCGGTTCTTAAATGAAAGATGAGAGAATAATTCGTTTAAAAATAAAATTACGTTTCTGAATTTTTGAGATGAGGCTTGATTATTTGTATTATTATTCATCGGACTACTGTTCTCATCTTGAGTGTGATTTTCAGAACGTTCCGGTCGATGTAACCTCCGACCTTCTTCGGGCATATCTTGTCGAACTCGGGAATTTGAACGGATTTTTGAGCGGAGCCCTTTACTTACTTAACGGGGCTAGCGTGCTCTTGTTCAGTCAGCCATGACCGGATAGAGGTCCTAAGTAATTCGGAAATGTATTTCGGTCGCCGACTTTGAGGATTGAACCTTCAACATTCAGGAGAATATCACTTTTACAATTGACTTTCCCAGTATTCTAACCACTGCACCACGGGTCCTTGCGGTTGTAAAAGTGATAGTTTATTGAAGGTTGACGGTTCAATCCTCAGTGTTGGCGACCAAAATACATTTGCGAAACGGAACAAAAGCACGCTAACCCAGTGAAGTAAATGAAAGCTTCCGCTCGAAATTCCGTCCAAATTCCCGAGTTCGACAGAAACATTCACGAGTTCGACAAGATACACCTGAAGAATGTTGGAGGTTATAATCGACCGAAACGTTGTGAAAATCACACTCAAATTGAGGCAGTAGTCCAATGAATAATGATTCATGATAAAACATGTTAAGATTTAGAGGGAAAGTCAAGACATTGAAAGCAAAGGCAGAAGAAGAAGGTAATAAGAAAGGAAGAGAAAACAAAGGAGGAAAAAGGGGGAAGAATAAAATTCAGTGTAACCAAGATTGTCAGTGTAAGAGGAGGAGAAAAGGGTTAATCATGGCATATTAAGACACAAAGAGAGAGAGGGAGGGTGAACGCAAATAGATTATCTATAAATGGGAAGGGGAGGTGTCCAAATAGGTAATTTGTTCTGTAAAAGATTGAGCAGAAAATACTTGTTAATAAGACAGGGGGATCTAGGGGAACATACTTTATGAGCGATTTTGATGAGAGAAGCTTGGTTTATCGAAACATTTAATATATATATATATAATTCAATAAATTCTCTGGTCCTGGATATGACCTTAAACTATATCCAGTGGTGAGGCCCCAGCTTGCGGGGTTGGGGAATCTGGAGCCACCCTTTAATTGCCATTGCTCCCAGGTCCACTCTGACCCAGAGTGGTAGTACCTGTTAGGGTCCAACTATGGTTTAAATAGAAACCGACTTGAAAACAACAAATATATTCTACTAAAAAATTTTTCTTCAAAATCTTTGGATTCGGCATTAAATAACCTGAAAAGGGTTGATATGCCGTAAAACAAAAACAATAAACCGAAAATAAAACGAAAAAAACCGATATTACTCAAAAGTGCTAAATATAAAGAGTTTTGTAAATATGATATACGTAAATATCGCAACAGCCTACGAATGAACCTGCGTTTCTTTTCTACCTCACGTGTATGCATCTGGAACACACGTATATATATATATATATATATATATATATATATATATATATATATATATATATATATATATATATATATTTGTCTATCTATTTATCTAGGTATCAATATATATATATGTGTGTGTGTGTGTATAATTGAATAAACAATGCACCTTACAATATCTCAATGTAAGCCACCACTCTTTGGTGGACTCACATATTTATGTAGGTAATAATATTCCCAAAGAGAAAAAATAAACCCGCATAGAATTTAAATGTGTGCCTGCAAGTTGATATCAGGATTATCTCCTGTCTATCAGATCTATAACTATTTGAAAGCCAAACATTCACAAATAACTCAAATTAACAAAACGCCTCTTTATGTTGTGCATCATATTACAGTGAGTGTCCAGACTCATTGCAAACTCGTTTTTTATGTACGCAAAACGTCCAGTGTTTATCTGACGTAACATTGGCATCCAAGCATCGAGCGTAACATTACGTGTCCAGCGTTAAAAAAAAAAGAAAGAAAATAGTAGATATTTTAATTTCGTCCCAACCATCAGGAAATATAAATAAAGAGTTCGGTAAAGTCCACGAGTGTTGACAGGTAAATCCTTCGATTTATACTACTGATTGTCAGGGGAGATTCGCCTTGACCATTCAGATAATCCTCTGGTTTATTGTTACTGTCACTTGAATTTATGTAACCAAGAAATTTTGTTATTATACTTTTATACATATCAAGGTGATGGAGAGGTGATATAAGGTCAGAAAGAGATAGAAGGAAAATTGAATACGGTATCTGCTTACTATATTGGTGATAGGTTATTCGTGGTGAAGTTTATATCGACGTCGTCTCATTAGTGCAGTTCCACGTTCGAATACTGTCGGTTCTGTAGAACCACTTTATCACATTTCACGTGAAAAAAATTGCAAAAACTAAGATAATTGAAACGATCAAAGCTCTAGTACGTTCACTCTAATGAACATTTACTGCATGTCTGAAGCTACGTAACAATTTAAGTTTTGTTTTTATTCTAATACTGACTTTGCTATCCGTTTGTACCTTAACCTTAATCAGAAGTGAAAACATTAAGAACAATATTTTTGGTCTCCAGAACCATCGCGTTGACAGTCAGCAGTTCTACCGATTGACCCACAGGAACGGCGCCTGTAAATTATCTCGCCAAATGTCTATTTAAACAAACATTTGTCCACCACTTTTACATTGCTCTAACCGCTTGTTTATAAAAAACAGTGAGCGTCGCATTATATATATATATATATATATATATATATATATATATATATATACTTTTTAAATTGAAATATAAACTTTTTCATATTGATATATATATATATATATATATATATATATATATATATATATATATATATATATATATGACAAAAGGTTATATTTCAATTTTTAAAGCGTTGACTATTTTACCGTTTACTTCCTTAAGTATATTGAAATGCAATTCTTGACAGCACCCGTTTCGTAGCGCCGAATCATTCGTGTAATTATTATGCCAATTTCTTAATTTATTATGCTCTTAACTAATAAGAGGGAGTGGAATTTATCAATTTTAAAATAAAGTAATTAAAAAAAAACTTGATGAATTAATTTTCTTCTTGTCAACCTGATATGAATGAAACACACAAATATAAAGTATTTGAAAATAGATCATTTGCAATTTAAATGCAAAATTCCGGAAAAACACATTCTTGTTGAATAATACTCGTGTGAAGCGTATTATTCTAGCATTATGTAATCCAAATGGTAACGTACGGAAGTAGATTGGAGTTTCACACATTAATCCGTTTTAAGGAAACGTCGATATTCGTTAAATAAAACTCGGCAAAAACATATTTTTATCCCGTTATTTTTTTGGTTGTTTTCAAACGAAGCCAGATGAATAAACTAAAAAAAAAAAACAATAGAAAGCAAGAAAACTTGAATGTCTGCGTGGGAGGACTGACGGTATAACGGAAATGGAAACAACTAAAATAGTTTCACTCGTTAAAAAAATAAAAAATAAATAAAAACACGCTTTATTCCCTGAACTGCGGTAACCAATCGATTTTCGATAAAGGAGAAAATAAACGAATTCTTTTCTCCCACGTGTAACGTAAATCATTGTGGACTTTATGCACGAAAACGATCAAAGACACAGAGACATTCGGTAGAAATCCTCTAAATTAAGACTAAAACAATTAAAGTTTCATTCACAAAATACCAAGAATAGGAAATATATTTCCCGATTTTTTTTTTCATGCATGATCCTGGGATTTTACTGTTGTCATCGATATGGACGTGGCACGTAACGTTTCGCTCCACATATTTTTTTTATTCCTGTTGAATATTTCCACTCTTACGCACAGAAAAGTAGAAGTTTTAGCAAATCAACATGCAATACTATTATACGAGTAGATTACTGTTTACTCTTTCGTACTTCTCGCATGAGTGATTGCCAATGATCGCATACTGGCGATGACAAGTGGCGTTACACGTAGTCCGAGTGACATCGAATTTACCCACATTTCTCAGGGTTCACCGCTTTGTTCTTTAATAGTTGGAAATCAGTTTGCATAATCGCAAAAGTCGTTAAGAATTTCGGGGGGGACTTGCGTTTTAATTTCAGTATGGGATTTCAGGCAATCATCATCATCATCATCATCATCATCATCATCATCATCATCATCATCATGATGTATTGTATTCCGGTAGGAAATAGAATTGATATTTGATATTCTAAAAAACTGACAAAACATACAAAACCAAACTTAAGTTTCATATGCTATGTAGCCTAAACATAGTTAGCAATTATACATATAGAAAATGGACTGTCATATGTAAATACAGTCATGTTTTGCTACGATGTGCAGACCGTTTCAAATAATAATTGATAGCATCAGGCAAGAAGACTAAAACATCCAAAAATTGAAGTGGGGTTTAAAACTCTTTTCAATTTAAGAGAATAATAAAAAAAGAATATAATTTGCTCTCTTTGATTGAGTACTATCAACGACCCTTGTTGAAATTCAATTATTCTTAATTTATGGATATCTTTCTACATGGAATAAAAGAATATATATATATATATATGTATGTATATATGTATGTATGTATGCATGCTACTGGTACCATGTAACCCAGTACTACCTGTCTCATGGTCGGGTCACCGGCGACTAAACAGGTTCCCACACGAGACTTGTTTGGTGAGGAGAGTGGCTAGTCTCCCTGAAGGATTAAAAACAAGACCTTCCAAAGGGTGAATGAACCCTTTATCGGGGTCAACGGCCAACTAGCACCGTGTGTGTTTGTGTGTATGTATGTGTGTGTTGGGGTGGAGAGGGCTCCCGTAAGCCGTAGCGAAGACAACCTTTCTAGGAGAAGCAAATCTCCGATTTAAAAAACCATAAAGCGGTAGACCAGTACCCGCATTAAACTGGTCTGCAGTTTAACTTGTTGCTGGCTATCTTGCTCTTGTTTGTTGCTGGATCTCAACATTTTGAACCGAGAGAGTGACTTAGCTGTCGTACAAAGATAAGACTCTGTAACATCGTCTGTGTACAGACACTCCCTCAGGCATTTGTCTATTAATATGGTCATGTGGCGATGGAAGTCATTTTTGGGCTCATGGAATTTAAGTATCTGAGAGAGTGGAATTCGTCTGACAAGGCGTTGCAACAAAATATATATGTGTGTGTGTGTGTAAAGAAAGAAGGTAACTCACAGATAGCATTGTGTAAAAGAAAATAAAACGGATAAATCTCTATAAAAACGGTAGTTCAGGCGCTTAGATTGATAGAAAAACAAAATGGCTACTGCGTTCGATAAAACAAACGGCGAAAAATAACACTGCAAGAAAGCCAAGGGATAAAATGAAAATCATATTTTCTTTTATATTCTGAATATAATGAATAATGGATCAATTTTGTAGGCAAAACATGCCCGGGCCGATCCAAAGGCAAAATTTGCTCCTTATCAACGTAAACCTCCTCAAGTATTTCTGATGTACGCACACACTTTAATGGAAATGTACGTGCGAAATAAAGAAAAGATAAAAAAGAAAAACGAAATAGGAAATTGTTAAAATTGTCTTAATGCGCTTTATACTACAATCATCGTTTACCACAGCTCTATTCATAAGTGATAGCTCGAGATAAGAGTTTTGCAATAATTGGTTATGATGTTCGTCCTTCGCTTGTGAAGATAACACTGGCCATGTACTTGTTTTATACGTCTGGAGATGGCTCGTTAGTCCGATCCGATCCCTGAAGTATCTTCCGCGAGTAAGGCACCGCTAGGATGATTTTATAGAAAAGGGGCTGACTGTTCTGAATTCTCAAATAGCACGTTTTCTTTCGTGTTCCGCAATGTTTCCTGATTTAGCAATCGTGGCCACTTTGTTGCTTATAATATATCAGAAACATCTGTTTGGAGCTAGGTTTTTATAGTAATCCGAATACAAACATAACTGTTTGGGGAGCACCGCCAGGCTGTCTTTGAATTATTTCTGCTGCCTTTTAACAGATCGTTTGCTTTTTGTCCAACTCAACAGCTGTTTTGAGCGTTTTCAATTTTACATGCGGCATATATGACTCGCTTAACTATCCTGACCCTCTTGCAACATCGTATATCTTGATGGGAAGCCTAACCGGGCTAAACAAGTTTATCTGGTATTTTATATTCCACTTGATTTTCATCAAACAAGTACTATAGAAATAATTATGTTTCTCGATGTTCCTTGCACATGATCCAAGTATCTAAATAACTATTAAGGATATAAAAACATGCCTGTGTATATATATATATATATATATATATATATATATATATATATGTATATATGATCATTAATATTAAAATTGAACGTGATAAACATAGCTTAAAAGCAAGGCCACTTTCATTAAACATATATAGTTCAGTAGATATAATTCTTGGAATTTGTCCGCAACTTCTGGAACATTCTGTGTGTATATATATATATATATATATATATATATATTAAATATTAAATAATAAAATGTATATATATATATATATATATATATATATATATATATATATATATATACGTGCTAGTTTGTATAACATTACCATAAGCAGTTTGTGCTGAATCACAGAAATTTGAAGGTTGGTATCAGGAAGCGCGTTTAATTCACTGGGGATAATGCACCCCGGAATAAACTTGCATGGTGGGCAGGCGTTAAGGCATTACTCCACGTAATGATGTATTAGCAACTTGCTGCAAGATACGTTCCTAAACCTGTATATCAAGCACGTTTGCTGCAGCGAATGGTGACATCTGAAGTGTGTACGACACGGAGTTGCGCCTCGTGGATGATATAAAACCCGTCGTAGCTGAGACTATTGAGCAAAATATATACTCGTATCCGAATTCTGCCAACAAACGACTGATTAGTATTGCGTTAACTTCTGCACTACTTGTTTGGCATTGCTTATCTACGTGTGTAATGTCAAAAATCGCACACATGAGCGTGCAACATATTTTTATACTAATGGGTCATTATTTTCTAAGACCAGACGCAACTGAAGGATAATGATTAATGCGAATGACAATTAGAGGAAGACGTAATTGATGAATAAAATTGAAAAATATTTGATTATTTCGGAATACGGCTCGACAAGTACGTGTTGACCTTGGACTTGAAAACCACACTGCTGTAGTCTACAGGTAGATAATCTCGTGACAATATGTTGCAGAGATTGAAATATTATGAAAGGAAAATCTTAGGTATTGTTTAAAATACAAGAAGAAAGCGAAGAAAATATTTTTATAGTGATGACAAAAAAAAAGCAATTCTTTCTGTGAATGTTCTAAATGAAAAAAGAAAATCATAATCTATTTTTCTGGAACTTTCACAGATTCTAACTGAACCACAACGCTGCGGAATCAACAATGAACATTTGCTATATAAAAGCCAAAGTTGAATTCTATAAAGGTAAGCATATAGTTTTATTCAGAGTCGCAACGATCAGCCAAGAATAGGTATCATTCATTATCATTCATAACGTGTTTCGTAGACCATGATCTATGTCACAGAGGAATAGCCTGAAATAAGCACTCGCAAATATCCAGGCAAGTCAGGCAGGTTATGGTTTGTTAGCTTTAAAACGTTTGCAAAATATCCAGCGTAAAAATATAATAAAAAACATGCCAACATTTTTGACCAACGCTAATAATAACTTACTGTGATTATAAATATAGTTGCACTCTTAAAACTTTCTGACCAAAAAAGCCAAATAAGTTTTTGGAAATACAGCTTCAGTCTGATGTGGACAAGAATATTTCGGAGAAAATAGATTTATATTGGTTGGTTTGAGGTAGATTATTTTGCAATGCATTTCTCCAAGTTGCTTTTTCGAGTGTAGGAAATTATGAATGCCATTTTAATGCGAAATAAAATGTATAAAATACGAATCTACAAGGTTCAAGCCAGAAAATTTATTAGAAAAATATTGTACATTTGTTCTCTGCTTGGCTAAATATTACAAGAAAACACAAGTAAATAAACTTGGAATGATTTATGGTAATCTATATAATACGATGAGTGTATAGCCTCCGATAACAATGACAGAAAAATTGTTCTCACACACACACACATACATACATATATATATATATATATATATATATATATATAAATATATATATATGTGTGTGTGTATGTGTATGTATACGAGTGTGTGTGTAGAGAGAGAGAGAGAGAGAGAGAGAAAGAGAGAGAGAGAGGAGAGAGAAAGAGCGAGAAAGAGAGAGAAATAAGAACGAACAAACCAACTTATGTGTTCATCAACGTTTCGTCTTTATTTCGAGATTCCTCTGAATATATATATATATATATATATATATATATATATATATATATGTGTGTGTGTGTGTGTGTGTGTGTGTGTGTATTGTGATATAAAGAGGGTCTCCGTGTTCTATTTAAGAACGAAAATGGCCGTTAACAATTTAAAGTGTATATATCGTTATCGTTGTAACACACACACACACTCACGCACGCACACACACACAAACACACACACAAACACACACACAAACACGCATATATATATATATATATATATATATTATGCTTTATTATAGTCTGTAGGATAAAATTGTCTGGGTAAGTTTAGCAGATATTTAATGATATAATAGAAATCCATAACCCGTGATCCACGATTGTTGCAAATGCCGTATAAAAGGGTTCAAAAAAGGATTGACATCTTTCATATCAATGAATATATAAGCGTACATCTTAACAACGGCATCATCCATTGTGAATAAATGTCGGAAATCCCCGCGCAAAAATTCCATTAGAGCAAAATTGTGCTAATATACATATGGATGCGCACACCGCAAGCAATCGACACGAGGTAAACTTTAGTTAAACGTTTCAGATTCATACTATCGAAGAAAACTCGAGTATCTCGAAACAATAACTTGAAAGTATGAGATGGTGTTTGTATTTTTTTTATCGAGTAGTAAATTTCTGCGTATTATTATAATTCTATATTGACTATGTAATTTAAACCGCATTCAGTTTCTGATCGAATCAATTAATATATTTTCATCCCCACGCCCCTATATATATATATATATATATATATATATATATATATATATATATATATATATATATATATACGTGCGTGTTCCAGATGCACACACGTGAGGTAGAAAAGAAACGCAGGTTCATTCGTAGGCTGTTGCGATATTACGTATATCATATTTACAAAACTCTTTATATTGAGCACTTTTGAGTAATATCGTTTTTTTTTTCGTTTTATTTACACATGTGAATTTATTGGTTGATTCGTTTATTGTTTTGTTTTACGGCATATCAACCCTTTTAAGATTATTTAATGCCGAATCCAAAGTGAGTAAAATATAGTCGCACACTATTAGAAGACACTTATTTTGAATAAAATTTAAATGAGAAATTTGAAAACTTTGAAGTGTCGGAAATAATGATGAAATCATTTGATTTACTTTTGTTGTTGCTGTACGTCCTATCTTTTGCCATAAATAGTTTATCAGGGTAGGAGGTCTGATTCATGATTTGTTTTTTTTATTTTTCTTCATTTTGGTGTTAAAGAGGAGTATAACAGAAGAGAAATATGTGTTGTTTCGTTGGTTCCATGTGTTTTGATCTAATTTTGAGTGGAAAATAAAAAAACGCACAGAAAGGACTACCTACCCTGATGAAGCTATTTATAGCGAAATATTGGACTTACAACAACAATAAAAGTAAATAAATACATAAAATGATTTTATCATTATTTACGACAATTCAAAGTCTCCAAATTTCTCATTAAATTTTATTTAAAATAAGTGTCTTTTAAAAGTGTGTGACCATGTTCTACTTAAAATTTCCCGCTCAAAACTAGAGCAAAATTCACGTTGAACCAACGGAACAAGGCGTATATTTTTCTTCTCTTTTACTCCGAGGCATTACCTCCTCCTTAACATCAAAATGAAGAAAAGAAAATAAAATCACGAACCGAATTTCCTATCCTGAATAAATATATCTATAGAACGAATATATAAAAAAAAAAACGTTACACCAAAATAAAGTGCATTCTTTACTTATGAATCGGTTAAAATCTCATATTGATTAGATAATTACCTGATTTTTGGTAGATCTTTAAAGATAAACTCTATTACCAAAACCAAAAACACTCCATAAATTTAGCGGTCACTATTAATATAGCTTACTTGAAGCATTGAGTCGTGTGGGTATATAAAAGTAATTTACAACACGCAAAACAATTCAGAAGTGTAACAGATAAAGACGAACTGACGCAGACAGAATGAGTTTTCTTTTGTTTGTATTTGTTTAAAAATATATTTTATTATGATCTTGATTGTCGTCTGTGCAGTTTATTGAAGCTTCCTTATACATAATATCTCAAGAAGAATTCTTTTTTCACACATGTGCTTCACTTTTATTTCTATGTTCGTTACACGTTCGAAATTAATTTGAAGGGTATGTTTTCCGAGATAATGTGTAGGGCTTTTAACGACCTGTGCTGGAAACAGTTCATATTTTACCAAAATAAAATTATATTAAAAGAAGTTCGAAACTGTGAAACTCATTCCACACATTTATGTCTTGGTGTGTCCAGTTTTCCGTTATCAGTTTCATATTTTTATTGTATTAGCTTCTATGAATTACATTTCTAATGGT
>NC_136486.1:114979059-114986559 GCF_053919585.1 Euprymna scolopes
ATCCAAAAATGACAAAATTACGCTTTACGGTACATAACATATGAATCATTAGTTCATTCATCAATGATACTTTTTAGAAACATCGTAACTTTACTACATCAACTTCTCAGAAAGTAATTAATTGTAAATTGAACATTGAATGTCAATAAAATGCTGTCCAAGAAGAGTCTGAATTCATATTGTTCTCATAGTTACCCCCAAATTGATGAAAATGGCCCTCGATTCGCTATTTCTCGATTTGTAACCAATATATTGAATAACTTGATAAAAGGTATGAGTAATTAGCAAAGGAATTATTTTGTTATTTCAAGACACAGCTTCACTTCACATTACTTTAAAATCATTCAACAGTAAAATATCAATATAATGCATTAAAGAGCTCGTCAATCACATCATTATTCGCTAGCACAAATACTGGTTTTCGTCTTGTCAAGTTCCATGCACCAATGACATTGCACGACAAAAATTGAATTTTCAATGTCTTCTGCTCTTCAATTCGAGGTATCATGCTCTGGCAATTGGTCACTTATATCCTCCACTTCAAATTGATCATCGTCCAAATCCAAACGATTGTGCAGTTCTTGCTCTGCCAGAAACCGTTCATGTTCCATATCGACGTGGAAAGTGTCAATGAGCCATTTGCGAGAGAGAGACTTTTGATCGACAAAGAATCTTCGTTCATGTACACCAAATTCATCAGGATTCACATCTTTTGAAAGTATATTGAGAAGGACATGGTGCTCTCGTTTCCATTTAATTATATTCACACGTCTGGAACCCTTTGCTTTGTAGACATCTTTGTCGTAAATTTTTAGCGATCGATCAAGTTTATGTTTTATCCCAGGTATTGTAACATAACGAACATCACTTCCAAAGGCTTTCTGCCACAATTGTAGTAATCGCAAGGAGAACAGGTGAATATGATTTTTCTGTGTCGTGGTACCATATTTGGCAGCATGATGTTGCACAGCTTGAACACATTCAGCCTCAGTTGGAAGAGAATCAAGCAGAAGATAAGTCCAATCGTCGTAATTATAATCTTCGTCAATCTGCCCTGCTATACCAGCCATGTTCATTGCATTTTACTAACTGAAAAAGAAAGCAAAGTTCAATCAAATTCACAATTAATGCAATGCAATGTTATCGTGTCTATTTAAAGATGCCATTGCATTGTTACAGAAAGAAAACATTTCCTTATTTGGTAATTTTCCATCTATAACTCAAATTAAGCCCCTTTTTGACAACCTATGTTGATTCTTAGGGACTTTTTGACTCTCTTTGGCTAAATCGGCCATATTTAGCCCCTTTTAAAGGTCCTTATACCCCTCATTAACAGTGCAAAAGTTAGGAGAGTGCCTGCTTCAAGCATTTCCCAACAGTTTCTGCCATGTAGAGGTGTATTTGGGCCCATGGGAGTTGTATTTTGGAAAATCCGTGATTTCCGACCATTTTTGGCTAATTTTGAGGTAATTTTGACCCATTTTGGACTCTGAGATACCCTAAAAAACCCTATACTTGTGGGATAGCCAATGGGAATGTTAGATTTAATGATACAAATGCATTTATAGTCAAAAAATGCACCCTGTGGCTTTCAATAAATGATTAAGTGTGTTCGGGGGCGAAATTTGGGCCATTTTTACGCGTCGACGCGGTCAAATCACGTTTGGGGCCAGCGACCCTCCAATTTTGACCCGTTTTGAACAAAATCACTTGTTCCGATCTATTTACATATAAATCAAGGTAATAAGCCACTTTTGGCATTTATTTGAAAAATTTTGTTTCTATAGCCTACCCCTAATATCATATGTGTATACATGAAACCATAAACTAATGCATCCTCGTGTGACTATAATATATTCCAACCTTATGACATGTAACACACTCATATTTATAAAATATTCCTTTGAGTGTGTCTGTTCTTCAAGAACTAAAAACTATATGCAAATCAAAATTAGGAAGACTTGAAATTTTTTTAATCGCATGTATAATATTAAAAAAAATATAGAAAATAATTAATTACTTGACGTTAAAAAGTTCGAAAATAATAAACACAGTTTTAAGTTTTCAGTGCTTTGAAGAGCAAAAATATACATGTGCAAATGTAAAATACCATTGAAAGCAATATTGACTTTACCCTCCGTTCGGTCAAATTCTATACTGCTTTCGAAAGTATTTCACATTTGGATATATATATATATATATATATATATATATATATATATATATATATGCATGAATTCCATAGCTAATATAAAATACTGACCCAACGGGTCACGGGTTGTCTCGTATATATATATATATATATATATATATATATATATATATATATATTACATGGGGGTCACCACTTATCAAGGCCCGGAGGCCACTCAGGGATAAGGTTTATTGCGTGAACAGTAATGAATGGGATAGTATTGTAGTAATAATTAGTATTGGAGATTTGATAGAGTGCCTTACTTAAGGGGGCGGTTTGTCAGAAATTTGTTTATGTTGGATTTGAAGACATCCAAGTTGTAGTCAGGTAGGATATATATATATATATATATATATATATATATATATATATATATATATATATATATACTAGACAACCCGTGACCCGTTGGGTTAGTATGTTATATTAGCTATGGAATTCATGTATGAGCGTGACACTTGTGACGTAAAGAAAACAGTTTTTTTTTTGGACATAATAGAGACATTTCTATTAAAGTATATTAAAATGAAAAAATCACGGATGGATCACTCAAACATGAAAAAAATGCTCACTATTCGTGTAAAGTTACCGATTTTTCGGAATAATTGCTCAAAAATCGAAAATTAAACATGATTTTCCTACGAATCGAACGCCGACGAAAGTCATTTAGTAGCAATAACGCACATGAACCTACTGATGAGAAATATAAGAATGAAAAACCCATATTGGAATCCTTCAACCAAGTTAAAGAAACTTAAAATCTAAAAAAAAAAATAATGAATAAAACCTGAAGCAAAAAAAAACCCTAAATAAATAAAAATAAAATAAAACTAATATTGAAATAGATTAGTACATATGTCACCAAATTCACCGTTCTCACACAACTATTTTGTACCAAGAAATGCAAACAAAAAATAAAAAAAGAAGGAAGGAAGGTAAGGGACGGATAGAGAATAGTAGTAGTGGTAGTAATAGTAGTAGTAGTGGTGGTAGAAATAGTAGTAGTAGTCTTGGCTTTACTGCAATTGTTCTTATGTTTGTCAACAAGTTAAAGTTGTTTGGTTGTAAGAAAATAGAGACAGTATAGGTGTAAGAAAGAATAGTTGAAAAACGCTCCCACTCTTCCCATGTTAAATAATAATTTCGAAATAATAACGTTAATATTTTAGGTCGCAGGTCAAAATCTGCAAAAGAAGCAATTTGTGTTTATTTGTTTACGTTGTTTTGGGTTAATGTTTATGCGCCCATACGCACAACTTAATACAACTTAACCAAAGACATCAATGTCATGGATATAGGCTTGTATCGTGATGATGGACTGATGATCATCAAGGAATCCAACGGCCCTAAATGTGAAAGAACCAAAAAGATTATCTTAAATGAATTCCATAGAATTAAGTTAAAAGTGGATATTATATCAGATGTTAAAACTGTAAATTTTTTGGACGTGAACTTTGATTTAAGGGAAGGCATCTACCAACCATATAGGAAGGAAAACTCAAACCCAATTTATGTACACCCCTATCAAATCACCCAAAATCTATCATTAGACATATCCCCAAATCCATTAGTAAACGAATCAGTGACAATTCTTCAAATCTTGAAACATTTAATAAACATAAATATAACAGATCCCTTAAGGATAGTGGATACAAAAGCACGCAAATTGAGTTCATAGAACCAACACACCCAAACACAAATACAAATAGAAACCGTAAGAGAAAAATCCTGTGGTACAATCCCCCTTTTAATCTGAAACTTAAAACACACCTAGGAATGAAATTCTTAAACTTAATTAAAAAGCACTTCCCTATTAGTAACATACTACAAAAAATTTTCAATAAAAATACAATAAAACTTAGTTATAACTGTAATGAAAACCTTGAAAAAATAATTAAAAAGCATAATAACAAAATATTAAACAAAAAATAGCACACCCATTGCTACCGAAGGATGTAACTGTAGAATCAGATCTAAATGCCTTCTTAAAGGAAAGTGTCAAATTACTTCTGCAGTGTACCAAGCAACTATTTCTACTAAGGAAAATCCTAACGAAAAAAATATTACATAGGAATGACAAATAACAAATTTAAAGAAAAATTTACCGGTCACAAGTGCTCTTTTGAAAATAATGAGTACAAAAATAGAACATCCCTGTCTAAATATTACAAGGTTACTCCCCAATAGTAAATTGGAAAATTTTAAAGAAAGCTAAAACCTGTTCATCTTTAAACTCACCCTGCTACCTATGTCTTTATGAGAAATTGTTTATATTTACGTTTAGAGAAAGAGATAAATTATTAAATAAGAAGCACGAAAATTCAATTAATTGCAAACATTATAAAAGCCATCTTTTAAGTAATTTATTTTAGATATAAATTTAAATAAATTTAAAATTGTCACTGATTTCTATAATTTATTAAAATACTATTAATATACTTTCTCATGGCCTGATTTCATTCTTAACTTCCCCTATCTTATATACCTGTGTGTCTATGTGAATATGTAAGTGTCTATGTGTTTATTTTATGACCGTGTGTACTTATGGTTATATATTTCTATGTTATTTTGTATACCCTCCTTTGTTGTGTACTCCCATAATAATGTTTATTCAATCCATTTGTATGCTTTTATGTGTGTATGCATCTATCTGTACCCTTGTCAAATAATTCTTATTCGTATGTATTTTTATATATATGGTTTATGTGAATTATACATATTTATGTGTGCGTATATATATGTGTGTGTGCGTTGTTGCATATTAGTATATGACTGTGTGCATATATTTGTGTATTTTTTTGTATGCATGTGTATACATAAAATTATATATATATATGTATATATGTGTGTCTGTTGGTTCTCTGTGGGTATATACATATGTATTTTATTATTTTTAATTTTGTTACTATCTACCTGTGTGTTGTTACTTTTGAGTATTTTGTTGATTTAATTACTTCTTTTGCCTGAATATATTTATATGTAAGTGTACTTGTATCTATGTTTTTAGTAATACTGTCTTGAATGTGTTAATATGTGATTTAATATGGCTTAAACTTTCAACTTAATAGTATAAACTTACACCTTTACTTATATGCATGTGTGTATATATATATATATGTATATATATACATGCATATATATATGTATGGTATTCTTTTTATATACATAAATATTAGTAGATTATTCTTTATAATTATTAGTCCTATTTAATTTCTTTAATCCCCTCTTATGGCTAAATAGGTTATATTAAAAAGATAATAAATATTAATTTTATTTCCATTTTTATTCTTTTTTATTCTGTTTTTATTATTATTATTATTATTATTATTATTATTATTATTATTATTATTATTATTATCAATATTACTATTATTTTTATTATTACTATTATTATTATTATTATTAATAATGATTTTAATATTGTTTTATCATCATTTTTTTATATATTTATTTAATAAAAACGCGAAAACTTTAAACTTATATCATTTAGTATAAAGGGCTTAATTAACTGTAGACGTATGTTTGAACTGCGTTGATATTACTCGTGGACGTATGTGAGATGATAAATATGTTGGTTGGCTACATTCGCTGTCATTTTTGACATCTACACTTCTAACGCTTATATTGTATTTCCTGTTTGTTTTTGTAATAACGTGTCTCGTTACTGAAATGTATAATTGTTCATAAATTGGTTGACACGCAGATCTTTTTCTTTTTCTATATCCTCTCTACATTAATTCTTACTTTCTCTCTTTCTCTCTTTAACTATATTTCATCATTCTTTCTTTTCTCTTTTAACCCTTGTTTTCTTTATAGTAAGCTTTTATATCTTTTTTTCTTTTTCTTCTCCATATTATTTTTTTCTCTATTTTCTTTCTCTATTTATTTTCTTTCTCTATTTCTTTTTTTCTTCTCTTAATCATTCTCTCTCCATTATAATTTTTTAACTTTATTTAGATTGCCCCTCCCTCTTTACATCTTATAATTAAAGTTCTGTGTTTTAAGGTTTTTAACTCCAACTTTTAAAGAGTTTCTACCTAAAATAAAAATCCATTATTCAATGAACATTTGAATAGTCAAGTCGCTGCCTGATGATATCTATTGTTTGATTGAAACAAGTGGCTGTTTGTAGCAGCGGGATGTGAGCATGTTTATATAACAATAAACAAGTATTGTCAGCTCTTTTTATTGAGCACTATCGAACAACCTCGTTGAATTCACTAGGCCATTACTTTTGAATAAAAAAACCCTGAGTATATATATATATATATATATATATATAAAATAAAAAAAATTACAATTAAATTTACCAAAATGATCCAAGATGGTAAAATTAAAGTATATTAAAGTATATTAAAGGATTAATATTTATAAAATTATCTCAGCCAGATGTAAAAGCTCGATAAAACCAAATAGGAAATAGAGCTTATAATATGAGCAAACAGTTAATAAAATATGTTAAAAAACACTTTGAAATGAGTTGAAACATATTTAATCTGAAAAGGAAACACTAGATAAATGGATAGTCCTTAATCCGCGGAGTTTCAAAGAAATACTTTCCTTCTCATCAGAGGGTAGGAATTAGCAAAATGCGGGATCGGATTTTGCATGCAGAAGTATTTGATGAAACAACAAGTAAGTCAAAGATCTTACTTGAAAACAAAAAAGTGAAGCAGAGGGAATATGGTGGAGAAAAAGGTGATTGCACATGAATGGATAGTCTGGTGGAAGATAAAAGAATCCAGTGACGATAAAATCCAAATGTAAAACTTCAAGGAAGTTAAAAGAATTTCCATTTGTACAAGTAAAATCAAAATTTCTACCATCTGATGAGAAGGAAAGTATTTCTTCGAAACTCCGCGGATTAAGGACTATCAATTTATCTAGTGTTTCCTTTTCAGATTAAATATGTTTTTTAACTCCTTTCAAAGTTTTTTAAACATATTTTATTAACTGTTTGCTCAAATATATATATATATATATATATATATATATATATATATATATATGCGTTTTTTTATTTTTTATTGCCGTATCTTTCTGTTAAGTTACATTATTGTTTCGGCTACACGGCCGTTTTTTTAGCCGTCTGTAGCGTCCTCAGACTTTTACAGAAATGTTCGCTATTTGGGATGAAAGAGTGGAAGAGTGAATGAGGTCAGGGGGGATTGCTAGGAGGGCGGAAGAGGAAGAGAGGAAGGGAACAAGGAGGGAAGGTGGGGGCGTTTGGTATGTCGATAACGTTTATAATATTTTAGTTTTGGTGTTAAGGAACTTGTGGGGGAGGGTCTGGGAAGTTCATTTCT
>NC_136486.1:114991559-115036559 GCF_053919585.1 Euprymna scolopes
ATAGTTAATAGGACAAACATTGTCTGTGTTTTTCATTTATAACCAATAATAATAAAATATGATTTATAGTATATGAAAAATGTGTTGCACGGTGTTATTCAAGATTTTAAAAGGGTCAGCTTTCAGAAAGAATTCCAGTAGTAAATATGAAAACCTTTGTATCTAAGCTAATTGTCATGATAAATTGTGATTGCAGTTTAGGGTTCGAGTCATGCAAAAACTGTTTTATGTAGTATGTAGATATAAAATAATGACTACACACACAAACCCCTCCCCATGTATATATATATATATATATATGTGTGTGTGTGTGTGTGTGTGTGTGTATGTGTGTGTGTGTGTGTGTGTGTGTATTGGCGTTGCCTAGTTGACAAATATTAGCGGGCGGAGGGTATAGTCACATACCTATAGGTTGGTGCAAAAATAATGTCGTTATTTTGACATTCACTTCAAAAGATCATAACTCCTTTCATAATGAACTTTATTAATCGAAATAAGAACTATTCAATTCGAAACATTTTTGCCAACGAGAAACGAGTTTATTCATCCCATTAGCATAGAAATCTGGAGTTATGCAAGCGTTGAAGTCATTGAAGGCCGATTCGGCATCATCTCAGCTTTTGAACCATTTTGCGGGCAGGAAGTTGTCGAGATGCTGTAAAAAGTAATAACCGGTGTGCCAGAGCTGATTATGGATGAAGCCCAATTCATTCAGCTTCTGCAGGGTCAGTTGGGCAACATGCGGACGAGCGTTATCATGGAGGATAATTAATCCCTACATATTTATTAATCTCGGGCACATGCGTTGGAACTCTTGGTGCTCAATTTGTCGGCAGTACTTCTCCGCCGTAATCATTTCGCTGGGATTCGAGAAGATTTGATGGATGAGGCCGGCCGCAGATCAGCAAACAGTCACCATAACCTTTGTGCAATTTCGGTTTCAGGGCGTGCTGTGAAGCTTCTGCAGCATCCAACAACTGTGTAGAACATCGCAGGTTGTCGTAGAGGATCCACTTCACATCATACGTCCCAATCCGCTCGAGAAATAGGCCATTTTTGTTGCGCAGAAGGAACGCAGAGGACACCTCAAATGACTTTTTTGTTGCATTATCGCTCAATTCATACGCCGCCCATTTATTGACTTTCCAAATTAAGTTTAAATGGCGAACGACTGTTGAATGGTCGACCTCGAATTCAACAGGAACTTCGCGTGTGGTTTTGCGAGAATCGGCTTCAATTAAGGCTTTTAAATGTTCGTTATCAACCGCAGTCGGCCAGCCTCGACTATTTTCATCGTCGAGGCTCTCGTCACCATTGTGAACTTTCTTGAACTACCGTTATACCACACGTTCGTTAGTGGTTCCTGGGTCAAACGCATCATTAGTATGACGAGCTGTCTCGGCAGCTTCTTAGCCTAGTTCGAACTGGAACAAGAAAATTGTGCAGATTTGAATTTAGTCCATGCTGTCAAAAAGCTTTCAGAAAAATGAAGGAAGAGATTACGAACGGTAACAAATAACACGATTCAATGCAGCGAAAAACACGCTTTAAATGTTATATAACAAGGCTATACATATCAATGTATTAATTCATAAATCAAATATAAATGTAACATATGTGAGAAAACGACGTTGTTTTTGTACCAACCTAATATTGAAGATGCGTTGAATATCCTAACTTCTTAAAAGTTTCGTGAAAGTTAATTATTGACGGCAATCTTTTAGTAATTGTGTTTCCAGTAAAACACAAACATTCAATTTGTTATTTATAAAACATAAAATTTTCTTTGTGGTTAAACTCAGAGCTGCAATTACACACACACACACACACACACACACACACACACACACACACACACACACACACACACACACACACACACGTCACCACCAGAAAAAAACAGCAACCATAAAGACTTAAGATAAGGAAGTAGCGGCGATGAGGGTATAATATTACTTCAGATGAAAGTGAAAACCACATCCGAATATCTTATGTAAAAAACGAATGTAATTTTAACTCTCGTTTCAATATCGCTTTTTTAGTCTGAAAAAGTCGTATCCCTGAATAAGGATTCCACTGAGCTGAAACATGTATGCACATATGTAACCAATAATGTATAATAAACAGGCAATATGTCAGTTCTGTCCTGCATTCAGCACTCTTTAATAATAACGCAAGTCTCATTGGATTTACATCAAGGAAACCAATCTATACAACCATCATACGCAAACACACACACAGACACACACACACACACACACACACACACATATATATATATATATATATATACATATATATATATATACGGTAAAGGTAAAATAACTTAAAAAGTAAAGAAACAACAATAATATATATACTAGACAATGTACCCGTCGTTGCCCGGTAACGTTGATTTCCTTAAAAATGAAGTAAAAAAAACAAAAACAAAAAAACAAAAACAAAGAAGCAAGACATGTGCATGCATGTATTATGTTTTTCTAAACAGTTCATTTTCTGTAAGTAAAATAAAATCGAGCTGAGATTAAAACCAAAACGTAAAGGCAGTGAGTAAAATACCATAACCATTAGGCTAGGTGGACACTATCTTAAAACCGTGTTTTAAAGCTAACTTATTGTGCAATCGTAAAACAGTTAGCAACCAGATAAAAACCCGATTATCCCCAAGTACTAATTTTTCAAATCTGTCTCCTTAGTAGCCATTTTCACCCGATGAAAACGGATTAAAAAATTTCCACATGTCTGAATACCCTATATACCAAATTTCACATCTGTAAATCAAAAAATTCGTTGAGTATAGAGGCTGAGAAGTGTCCTCACAAGTTCTTACTTATATATATATATATATATATATATATATATATATATATATATATATATAATACGCATCGTGTGCTTGAAAGCCGAATCACAATGTAATAGTAGGAAAATAAACAAATATTTTACTTGTTTGAAATTCATAACATATATATTTCGGAGCTATACTCCATCCTCAGTATGTTGTTTGCTTTCTTTTTTTCCTTTTCTTCTTCCTTGCTATTTTGTAAAGTTGAAGAAAGGAAGTCTATTTGTAAAGAGCCGCGCGTTGTATCTCAGCGGTTGGATTTTGAAATGTAGGAACTCTGCGTATGCAACGCGAGAATAACGTCAAGAATATGAGTTCCATATAGAAATGTTGATTTAATTTGAATAGAATAAAATATGCATCAAGTGTGCTTAAAAGCTAAATCACAACGTAATATTAGGAAAATAAACATATATTTTATTTCTTTGAAATTTATAACATAAATATATTTCAGAGCTATACGTCATCTTCCGTATGTTGTTTTCATTCTTTTTATCTTTTCTTCTTTTTTCTCTCCATGTTGTAAAGTTGTAGAAAGAAAAGTCTGCTTGTAAAGAGCCGCACGTTGTATCTTAGCGGTTGTTATTTTGTAAACGCACTCTCCCAACATTTCAAAATATAATCGCTGAGATACAACGCGCGGCTCCTTACAAACTGACATTTCTTTCTACAACTTTACAACATGGAGAGAAAGAAGAAGAAAAAAAAAGAATGAAAACAACATACTGAAGATGGAGTATAGCTCTGAAATATATTTATGTTTTAAATTTCAAAGAAGTAAAATTTTTGTTTATTTTCCTAATATTGCGTTGTGATTTGGTTTCCAAGCGCACTTGATGCGTATTTTATTTTATTCGAATTAAATCAACGTTTCTGCATGGAATTCACACCCTTGAATATATATATATATATATAAATATATATATATATATATATATATATATATATGTATATATATATATTATGTATGTATATATATATATACATATATATATATATGTATTTATGTATGTATATATATATATTTATATTTAGTAGAAATGGTAATTAATAAAAACTGAAGAAAGTGTTCAATACTGTTGTAGAGCAAATATGCGTTTTATTTTTTATTACCGTATCTTTCTATTAAGTTACATTATTGTTTCAGCTACCCCCCCCCCGTTTTTGGGGGCCGTCTGTAGCTTCCTCAGACTTTTACACGAACATTTCTGTAAAAGTCTGAGAAAGCTACAGACGGCTAAAAAAATGGCCGGGTTGCTGAAACAATAATGTAACTTAACAAAAAATGTAACTTAATAAAAAATAAAACGTATATATATATATATATATATATATATATATATATATATATATATATATATATATATATTTTACTTCAATTTTTCAGATTCATCTGCCTTACTTTTAATGCGAGGTTTATTTTTGGTGTCTTTTCAATTCAATAGAAATCCTCCTAAATTTGCTGATGAGGAGACCGTGCTTACCAAAAAAACTATGTATAATTATTCTACGTGACTTCATGTATACCACAAATAAAAAGCACGGATTTTCGAAACGATCGTACAGATAATTGACTTTGTTGTTGTTCCTTCTTATGAAACTGATTTTTAATTTAATTAAAATTTGATTTTTAAATTAAAAAAATTTTTTTTTAATTTTTAAATTATAAATCACATTACTTAATATTGAATTAGCTCTAGGACATTTAACTATCGAGCTTATTATATATCTAAATTACAACGAGCATTTCCTGTATTTTAATTAAACTAGTAATTTCACTATTACATTAAAATACACCTAGCTCTTTAGACTATTATTCTAATCTCCTTTAAATTATATATATATATATATATATATGTGTGTGTGTGTGTGTGTGTGTGTGTGTGTGTGTGTGTGTGTGTGTGTGTGATATTATATGAAATATGAATATTCTAGTTGTATAACCTATTAATTATTGACTATTGTCACATTAGTTTTCACTGCTTTCTTTAAAAAAGTGTATTGGTACGCTTTTTTAAATACTCGCTTTAAACAGTACAATTACCTTCCTGTTCTTGTTCTTTTTTTCTTACTTCTCCTCCATTTGTTCCCACTCTCTTTCTTTTTAGATTCTTGAACACATACGCTGAATCGATTGTTGATATCAGAGAAACTGGATCCGATATATCGACCAACGTCCCTCGATACGATCCCCACTGAGAGTACAGGCGGTTCATCATGGATCACACGCTGCGTGAATTGCCGTCGGATCAATAACTATCCAAATCCATTCTACTAAAAGCAATAATGCGAACCGCTACAGGAAAATAATAGTGCATTTTCGAAGTCAATTCGATTAATGAGAGTAAAAGAAAGAAAAAAATGCAGGATCGATTGAAGCACGTGTTAGTCCATACACGTTTTCATTAAGATGTCTATTGCACAGGAACACTCGTATTGGAGTAAGTATTTGCATGGCCATGGGTTTACACAAATGAAAATATAGAAAGGTTTTCATTGGAAATGGAAACCGACAAGTGTTTGTACATTTCACTATGGCAACATCAATTGCATCCATGGCTTATTTCTTTCCTCTTTTCTGAGAATCCAGTAAGTATGTAGCATCTATATTTACACAAAACTTGACATTTGTATTCAAAGAGAAAACGTTGATCAAAATGAACATAGATACTGATGATATTTTTTTTGGAAAGCACACACGAATAATTGTAAAAATAAAACTCTTCTGAAACAAACTTTCATACGTAGCTTGTAGTGTGAATGCTATACCAATCAATGAAAAAAGGAACATCATACTTTATAAATCACTGTCAGCGCGTTGCTAAGGGTAAAAGTGTAACATTTTATACTTTAACTATATCTCTCTTTTCCCCAACTTTCCACGTCTCATCTACCGCTCTCCCCATCATTTTATCCTTCTCAGGCCAGCCTATTCTTCTCCCAGGATATACACACATCCCTATATAGATTAATTGAGATATAACTCCTTAAAAATGTATTTAGTATCTAAGAAAGAGTTCCCCTGGCGATATCTGGCTAGGTGGATCAAAGAATAAAATGTACTTTTAATAATCTTTTCATAAATTATTGATTCTGAATAACGCTGATAAACTCTATAACAATTTTGTGGATATGTGAGTTGTAGTTTTAGACTGGTTGCACTCGCATCCAAGCTTTTCACTGCTACACCGCCGTAACAAGTAAATTAAAATGCGACAGAAATCACCCACTTCATCTTTATAATAAACATAAGACAGAGATAGGAAAAGACGACAACTAGCAACGTTAAAAATATGTATTTTTCTCACCAAAATCTTGAACCGAGCGTCATAATTATTTTAATCAATATAGATTTCTATGTAGATACACATATCAGTTCATGTTCACCAACAACGATTAGTATGGATGATGTAATTTATACTCCTATAAATTTGGGTGTTTTTGTGTATTGCTATTCATATGAAACACCTATTTTGCTATTTATTTAAAAAGAAAATACAAATGTGTTACATATAGGTCGTGGAATTGCATTGATCTGCAAGATATCTAGCTAATTTGCATATGCTTTTAAACATCCATTTTAATTTATTCCCTATTAGATTTTTCGGTTTTCTTATGGGATGATCATGTTTAGTTTACTATTACGTCTAATTATATTCATGCAGATATTGTACATGATTTATACTTGCGTAATATTTGCGTAAAAAGTTTATACACAATTCTTTCTCTCTCTATATCCCTCTCTCTCTTCCTATATATATATATATATATATGGGCTCAATAAAAAATTAAAAAAGTATATATATATATATATTTATGCGTGTATATATATATATAGACATGAAACTTAATATATAAGGTATTCGAACCCATGCGAAACTATAGATTTGCATTTTAGCCGTGGAAAATCGATACAAAAGTGTGAAAAATAAAGAAATGGAATTTTTCATGTGAAGGCCGACAACGGCATTACAGATACGCAAACGTAACGTATTAGCTACTGATTCGTGTTTTAATTTTCAGCTTTGCAGCAAACATATGTTCATAGTTCAGGCATTAATGTCAAAAGAAAAAGTAAATCGTTTTGGTTTCGTTTCTAAGTGGTGATGCTTGAGTCATTTTTCAAAAACTTTTATAAATTATTACTACATATAGGGTCCAATATAATATAATAATAAATACGAAATTAGCATTAATCAAAATATCATATTTAAAGCGTATTTTATTACCGAGCAATGCTAGGCGGCCTACTAGTATATATATATATATATATATATATATATATATATATATATATATATATATATATATATATATGTTAGTGATGGGACGATTCTAATATTTGTCCAAATTTCGATACAATTACCGATTTCGTACCAAACTCCCAATTCCGATACAATTTCTGATGCCGATTGCGATTATTTATAAATTTCTATTGAGTTGTTATTTTTCCCCAATTACCATTAAAACACATGTTAAATATGCATACACTTTCTTAAACGTAAAAAACACAATTGTATCATTTTAGTTTTACTGATAGTTTTAAATCAATCAATATTTATTTTTTATTACTACCAGCGATGGACGATTTTGGTGAAAACAAAATCAAATTAAAATGACAATTAATAGAATCGTTTTTGGCAATCGGAAATTAAGCACAATTTTGCGCATTCCGATGCCGATTCCAATACCCACAAAAATTCCCATTTTTCCTATTCCCGATTTAGATTCCGATTAATTGTCCCAACTCTAATATATATATATATATATATATATATATATATATATATATATATATATATATATATATATATATACATATATATATATATATATATATATATATATCTTAGATATTCCCAGCTTCTGGATACTTGGGAACAGTCCTGTTTCTAATATTCGAATGTATTCCTTTGCATTGCTTGACTTCTCACATCTAATAAGTTCCTCTTGCTGCAGTAAAAGTTCCCCATACCATTATCTCTCCATTCCCTTGGTGGAAATCTTTCTCCAGTTCTTCGATTGCACCATTCAGGAGCATCGGGAGCCTCACTAACAAGACAAAATCTTGATTCATCTGACCAGAATATATTCCTGAACCAATCTGTATCTTTCTTGCCATAATACGAGACAAATCTATTTTTATCATTGATGTTCTTCTTAGATAAAAATGGCTTCTTTGCGCACCTTTTAGAAGAAAATCCCATTTCTGTCATTCGTCTAGATATCTTATATCTAGAAAGAGAATTTCGAGCCCCTGTTTTCAATTCTTTGCTATGGTCAACATAAGTTTTATTTCAATCGTTACTTTAAGCCTGCGGTCGTCCTTCAACGTGAATGCTCTAGGGCGACCAGATCCAGATTTCCCTTTTACCAAGCATTCGACTTCGAACTTTTGACCAATTCGCTTCACTACAGAAAGAGATGTTTTCAATTTGTCTTTTGTTAAAATATCCAAAATCTGCTTGTAAGTCATTTTAGGCTGTTAATCCTGCAATTCGGTTTTTTATATCCTCGCCAAGATGCGGTCCTACCATATTTAGGATTAATTTTTCCACTTATTATTACATGCTATAATTATAATGATCTGCAAAATAGAAATTTCCAGTTAAAATTAATAAAAATTCATGGAAAAATATTAAAAAATCGATTTCTTCCTTCTTTCACTCTTGGCCCATTTTTTTCTCATGCGTGTATATATATATATATATATATATGTGTATATATATATTTGCTCATACGTGTATATATATATATATATATATATATATATATATATATATATATATAAATATATATATATATATATACTGATGAGTTATATTCCAATAGGAAAAAAAGATAATCAGTCAACAATCATAATGTTTTTATATTTTTGTAATTTTTATATTCAAAGTATTATACTTTTCTTTCTCGCTCTTTCTCTTTTTATGTATAGGGGGGTCCAGAAAGCATTATGTTTCTTAAATAGAGATTCATCAGTTTAATACGAAGTTCAACATGTAAGTCGGAGCTTACATACAAAGGAAAAAAAATCGACAATCTAGAAATATATACTAATGCATATAAAATTAATCATCAACTCAATAAGGAAATCACATCATAAGGAACATAGGATATGTATGGTCTTAATATCCATTTATTTCGAAGTCTTATACTCTTCTAAATCCTGATTGTCACATCTGGTACATTTCAAAAATGCAATCTGGACATAAGGATATTTTACAAGAACAATAGTCTATAAAATATTGATGTAAACTTGGAAATATCACAAAAACATATATGATGTTTCAGATTGCTTTTGAATTATTTTTAACGAACCGAGAATCAATTATTGAGTGACATTAGAGACTAATTAGGAAGGCAGGGAGTCTGTAAGGGATGATGAGAGGTGTGAGAGGCGTATGATAATCAGAACACAGAGTTGATTGGCCAAATAAAGAATGTTATGATAAAGACCGTCATGTGTCTAAAGAGACAATAAGTGAATAATATGATGTCAGTGTGAAAACTATATACACAATTATTCGTGATGCGGAAGAGTTGTGTGAAGTTTGTCCAAAATATGCACAGAAAAGATCAGAAAAAAAAGATGGTGTCATGACAATAGGGAGTTAGTCGGACTGATCAATTCAAAACCCGCAGTTCTTTATGCTCTGCGATGAAAGCTGGATCTACTGCTATGCCCCAGAGAACAAGAGGCAGGGTTCTCAGTAAAAGCATGCTGGCTCTCCCAGAGCCAAGAATGTCAGGCAGAGCAGATTCACCCAAAATCTTATGATCATCCCTTTTTTTGACAGCACGGACATGGTCTACATGCACAGGGTTCCCACCCGGCAGAAACATAACAAGGAATACTATGTTGAGGGTTTAAGGGAGTTCAAGATATTCTGACAAAGGAATCTAGTTCTCTTCAAATTGGGGTAGAGCCATTTATAGCAGAACAATGCACCAGTTCACAATTCCATCCTTGTCACAGACTATTTGACCATCAAGATTATACCCCACTCTCTCTATAATCGAGACCTTTATGCCGGTGACTTTTGGCCATTCCCTAAACTAAAAAAAGAAAAACATTAGAGGTTGTCGTAATGAGACAATTCAGAAGATGAAAGCTTCTGTTAAAATTGACACTCTCACACAAAAGAATTTTCATGAGACAAAAAGAATCCTCTTATATATATATATATATATATATATATATATATATATATATATATATGGTAATTTCTAATATATATATGGCGATTAGGCTTCACTGAATATTCCGCGTTTCATCCACTCTAGGATTCTTCAGGATACTTAAAGTAAATGAAGTATATATATATATATATATATATATATATATATATATATATATATATAAAGAGAGAGAGAAAAAAAAGAAAGAGCTTGTTCATATTTACTGATATAATGAAATTCAGATAAACATTTTTAAAGTTCTCAATACAATAAGTGCTCTATGCAAAAACTTTATATGGACAATAAATTACGGCGTAAATTAAGTCGCAAACGATGTGATTTACCTTGTTTATGGGTTTTCCTGTTTATTTTTATATACAGGTTGGAACTATAAGATTGTCGGCATAAAAAAGACAACATGATTCTATTTTCATTTGATGAAAACAATTTTTTTTTATTTGCAAACCATCTACTAGTTGGCCAGTTGTGTACAAATCGCCAGAGCAATAGGAGAAACCTATAATCTCTAAAAATAGCGCAATGTTCACCGAATAGAATCGGAGATGCACCACTGTACAACTCATGTTTTCTACCGATCCAAATTATGTCAACAGGACCATTGCCAGCACCCCTAAAATGCAAATCCTGATAGTTCAACGCTTGAGAGCATAGCTCAACGACGTTTCCAGTCACAGTCAGGTTATTGGTCTGGTTACAAGTGAAGTCCACATCATGCAACCTCACATATTTCCAGTCGGCTTGAAAGTCAACGCCAAAGTGCGCCTGGATGTGCTTAAGAGTGTGATGATACCCTGGTGCAATCTCCAAAAGAGACCACGGCTTGGCTTCAGATGGTGTGCTACGACTTTGTACCCTTCTCTTACTGGTCCCATCTTTTCCCCGAACCCGCTTAATGCCGAGTATTTGCCGCCGGCGCTTGTGGAAAAAGCATGCTTGCAGTTCGGCCCCGTATCAAGGCGATGATAGAGGCTGAAGACGGCTACGTTGAATAGATGTCAACTCTACTTCATAATCAAGACACCTGAATTGATTTTCACAAGAAAAGTTTGGAAATAAAGCTGTAGTTTGTTTTTGTTTAGGGCGACACTTTTATCGTTCCTCAGCACCCCTTTATGACGTGTCTGTGTAATCGTATCTTTTCTTTTCCTTATATTTTCCTATGTGTTTTATACAAATATACGTATATATTATTTTTTTGCTTTTATTAATTCATATTAGTTTTGCGTATGTAACGATGAGTGTATGCAAGCCTGTCTGCCTGTAGAGAAGAATCATGTGACAACTTGTGCATACGTAGTAATATTTGCTTACATACTAGCTGTTTGTTTTTCTCGCGGAGCTTCCTTACACGAACCTATTCTCTACTTACAAATATGTTTTGCTCCATTCTCAGCATTTTTCCTTTTCGGTTAGTCTTCATTAATAAATTTCGACATGTTCTCTTCTCGTTGGTTGCTAATTTTTTTTTTTAGCGGAGGGAAATGTTACCAAGGAATGCAAAAAAAAAAAAAGTTTTCGCTAACAATTAACTGCCTTTTTTCCAAATAGAAAATATTGCTTTTGTTATATTACTTTCATGTAATCTTGTTAAGGTTTCAAAATGGCTGACGTGGCTATACGGTTGAAAAAAAAACAGGTTCATATCCCGAGATTTTAGCAGTGACTCTCCTAGTTTAATTAGAACTTATTATATTAAGTATATATTCCAGAGTTAATTAACAACCGATCACATTTATTTATTTTTTTTTAATTTCCACATTTTTGTTCGAATCTATTTCCTAAACGTTTTTATGACGCACCATATAAATTTTACAATTGAGAATTGAAACAAGTTAAACACTATTTTTAAAACTTCGATTCCGTTCTGACCTTGCCGCTGTTTGTGTGTATATTTTCGATTAGAAATTCTTTCACTTTAATATATATTTCACTTAGTGGCATAAGACATTTCTAGATGTTAGAGAAAGAAATCCGCTAGATCAAAATGTAGCCATGCTAATTTTTCAATATTTTTTTATTAATATTGTGTTTTAAACTGCTTTTATTGTTATCAGATCTTCATTCCCCTGGTTAATGTCAAAAGTGGTCAATTTATCTTAATGTTTAATCCTAAGATTATAGTCTGAAAAAAAAAAACAACAACCTAGATTGGGTAAAAGTGAGGATATTTTTTCTACTAAAGTATAATCACTTTGGGACACTGGTTCTCGCCAGGTCACTGTAGTTAAGCAACAATGAACCTTGCTAATACCAGATAGGTGACTATTTGGGAATACTAGGCGCTGTATAGGGTGGCGGGAATACACTAGTGTTAAAGGAAATAGTTAGGCGCCTCCTTCCCTCCGCTAGTTTGTATAAGACCCCTGGACAAGGTTGAGAACCCACTTCAGCCCCTCAATTAGGATAACGTGACGTCATGGAAAGCAGGTAACTGATGTAATATGGAAACAATGAAGAACAAATCTGTTCATGGTTTCGTATCTCGTTGTACTGGGCAGAAGATGCCTTGTGGTACAATGGTCAAAACAATCACCTAGTAGGGACACTGCTCGGGCAGGAAGAAACTGCAACCTACTGTTTGTACAACTGCAAAGATTAAATTGGGGTCTTGAATGATGAGCATCAATGAATAAACGAATGCCTTGAGGAAGAGAGATGGATTGAGACTTATAGCCGTCAGTATCTGTACCAGACAGGGCACCACTTGAATTTTAAAAATTAAATTATTTTTGAAGGGTAGTATCTTTTGTGGAAACAAAATAATATAACAATTGTAGTGGTTTGTAAGCGAATGTGGTTTACTAATTTGGTATTAAAAGAGATGTCGTGTTTGTTTAGTGTTCACCAATAATATTCGAATATTCAACAAATAGGATTCACGCAAAACAATCATAACGCAGCAATACATGTTTATTGAGAAAAGTTGTATATCTTGAAAAATATAGTGGAATAACAAAATACAGCAATAATGGCCTAAATCTATCTATCTATCTATCTATCTATCTATCTATCTGGTCAGAATTCTTGCCCAGTCCAAAGATACTTTCTCTCTCCACATCTCCATTTTTCATCAACTGCCTCAGATATTCAGGATTACAGTTGGTGTCATGTGCAATTTTATGGATGTACGTGAATCTAGGTCGTCGTATGCTCGTGCGCCCGTTCCTGGAGTTCACAACAATACATTTCTCACTAGCTCTTGCTCGCTTCTCTGGAAGTAACTGGCAAATCGTAGACGTCGCTCCCTGATGATAGTAGATATGAGAGGCCCAATCAGAGAGCGACACCCATGCCTGAGAACTATAAAATTAATCAGAATTTCACGGTCATCGATTGAAGAAATTTGAAGATATTTTAATTAAAAAAAATATACGCACAATTCTTCTGAGTATGAATGATTGATTTGTGAGCGTCAGGATGGTTGGAACTAATGTCGAACAGAAAATTACTGTTAATTTCTAGAAAACATAAAGCAGTTATTGACAGGAATCGTGATTAAAATACGTAGCACTATTGTTTATAATCTGATTGTGTCCGAAATTAGATTGAAATACGACTTTATTTTATTATATACATAGATTGATAAAATGTCACCTTATAAAAAGAATAATTTGGATTAAATTACCTGAATCAGAATTGGAGAGCTGATAAGGGGAGACTTGAACTCTATAAATCTTTTATCATCTTAAACAAGGAACCCCTTGCAATATCTTTTCACGGTTAAAATAATTGTTAAAATAAATAAATTAATAATAGAAAAACAAGGAAAACTCATGCAGTATTACAATTATCAACAAAATAAAATGAGTGAAAACGGTAGTTTTTTGTTTAAAAAAAAGGCGTCCTCACAAGTTTGCTCAATGAGTTAAAAACCGGAAAATGTAAGTTTTTTTTATTGTAAAACAATGGCTTAAAAATTATGATTAAACGATATTTATTAAAAAAATAATATATAAGAACAGTCTTTTTAAAAGAACGCCATGAATAAGATAGTCTTTATTACTGAATATGACACGTTCCTTTCACAATAGCTTTAAATAGTTATTTGATCTATTGAATCGAGATTTTCTCTTGTAATTGATGTTACTGAAAGGTGCCTCCGACGTGATTACGTGATTGTCTACAAACAATAGTTAATAAAATAAGAGGAAATTATGTTTGGTGGGCCTTTTCATCGCCATCTTGGAATAAGAATCAATTGTTGCGTTTTTCATTTTTGACATCATACTGACCTCATTTGGGGTCATTTAATATCCAAACACAATAATGAATGTAAAACACTAATTGTAAAACACCAGTTGTGTTGTGAGATGTAAGTGTCAGAAAAGTCAATTCTTCAAGTTCAACACATGTGGAAATGAACAACTTATGTACGTAACGTGATCAACATGCTTAGACAGTCGATTCTGGTCGGATCCCGTTTGAAAATAAAATCCGTATACAGTGGCTGGCGTAATTTATCACAGCGCAGGGATTTTCTTATATTTATACACACGTGTAAGATGAAAGACACTCACCCGCCCCAAAACATGACTATATAAAAGTTTTACTAGTAAATAAACTAAGAAATGCAATGAAATACCCCACACAAAAAAACAAAAAAAAACGATGAACACGATTCTATATAAGAAAAAACGAAGATGAGAAATGTCCTAGAAAGACGCGTTTTCTCTCTTGACAACCGACATTAATTTTACCCGTAATTAATTACTTTACAAGTGAAAACAGCTGATAAACATTATTATATACAACCTAATAAGGCTAGCTTTTTCTTTCAAAACACAACACCTGTTATTCGCTTGCTTCATGGTATTGCATAGTTCTTATTTGAAGATGACGTATGTATTATATTTATTGTTCATTTTCGTCTTAGTATACGGTTTTAGTGTTCATGTTGTGTGCAGATATATCGCGTATATATCAAGAGAGAGACAGTTCTGTATATATAAGCAGACATATTATGAGATAGAGACAGTTCTGTATATATAAAGAGACAGGGTTCAGGCTAATACAGGCTGAGCCGAGCATGTAATTCAATGAGAGGAGATTTATGATATATTGATAGATAGACCGAGAGATAGTGCGTTTGGCATTTACGTTTGACAGTTCTGTGAATGGAAGTGTTTCTATAAACATTGACACATATATTTCTTACCTATTTTTGAGATGATGATTTTCACAAGTTCTTATAATATAAATGGGCAATAGCTTTTCTGTTAAAAACATAACACGAAGACGCAGATACAAAAAGATGATGATTCCATTTATTATACCATATGATGTGACCGGTCAATGGCTTTGCATCAAGGAATTCAAGTCTTACATGATTCTTCTTCCAACCTCCGCTTCCAAAGTTCTATCAGCTCTGTCTTCTCCGCTGCCTGACTGAGTCTGATTCTTCTCTCCTCTAACTAACTTCGACCCCTTTCCTATATTGAAAAATCATTCCTGCCATGACGTCACAGCAACGTGATCACAATTCACGTGTATCAAACATGCGCGATTTGCATGTTTTTGAAACCATTTCTGACGACGAGGAATTTTTCCATTCTCTTTGATTTACAAAGGAATTTAACCTATTGTTAATTCTGTTACCGATATTTTTATTATGCATTCTTTCTAAGAATGTGAATAGATTTTTCCATCCAAATTGTATTTATTAAATATTTTAACAAAATCAACAATTTAACTGGACATTCCATCTAAACCTATCGTTCTTTAAAACTTGTATACAGGGTTCAATCCTTGTTTTATCTGGTATCATTTTCATTTAACTAATTCTCTTTTTATTTTTACTTACCTGAAAAGGGAATAGCTCTTATCATGTAACAATGGCAAGTTTCTGATGCTGTTCTGGTAGTGATTTTTATCCAACCCAAACATGACAGTTTGCCACTTGGTCGTCAGGGAATAGTACATAGGCTCATATGTACAGGATCAATAGGGATTTAAGCAGCAAGATGTCTGTCAACATGACATTTAAATGTCTTATGTCAGTACAGTCAGAGAAGTAGGGAAACAAGAGGACATTCTAAAGACTATGAGTCCAGGGTAAGAAACTATTCAAATAGAAGGTTTTCTGGCATCTAGGGATATCAACATTTAAAGATGAAATTTTTATTGCTTGTCGTGTTAGTCAGGGGTTATAGATGTCGAAGGGAACACATGGCTGGAGTTCATCAGAGCATATTTTTATTACAATACTAGTAAAAAGGCAAAATGATGCCACTCTGTGATACTACTGCAGCTTGGTTGGTAGTGTGGGACCTATTAGGGTTGAGAATGTTTTTGGGGGCTAGTATGATTCCAGATTCTTATTTACTTCAGTTACAGAAAGAAAAAGAAAAGAAAATATTTAAAATGATGGAAACCCTCATCATAGAAAGTAAAAAAAACAAACAACATTTTCTACATGAAAACCTATTATTAGAGTTAAAAGAGAAATATTCAAGATTGAGTCGATCAAATTGTATAGATCTTGCTGCGGTTAACTGTTTCTGTCATGTCATTTATTCTTTTGCAAATGACAAAGTGTTTTTATTAAATTGGATGACTGGTCATCTATTAAAATTAATGCGTTTATATATCTTTTTATTAGGGCTATGACAAGAGCATATTCTTTTCATTGTTTGGACTCTCGAGTGTGTATCCGTTGATATTTTACATGCTTTTATACAGAGTGGTGTGGTTCTCCGTTGATTAACTATGCCAAGCTGTGTCGGATATATACTCGAGAATCAAAACAATGATAAGAATATGTTGTTGTCCAAATCCTACTTTCTATATCTTATTATGGCTTGGACACTAAGTGTTGTGGTGGCAACCACTTATTTGCATATGCGAATAACATAACACTATAAATGGCAAGCCTAGGTTGGCCTTGGTGTGTCTTACTCAAATGCCACCAGAAGTGACGCCGAAGAGCGTACATGTCCTCCCACCAAGACTCTCTGACTCGACACCGTCATTTGTACATATTGTAAATATACCTTTTCTTTAATACACTTATTATTGCGTTATCTTGTTGTTTGCGTCTTCATTGTATTTCCTTACTAATTATTGTTCAACCTTGCAACCACAACACTAAGTTAGTCATGGAAGAACATGCCTCTTTTATTTTTTTTTTACATCAGTAAATTTGAAAAGATAAAAGCTCCCCATCACCCCGTTACTAACACTTGATTTCCTTATTATTTAAATTTATATCAGCGAAATCTTGTAAGTATCGACGTTTTGCCTTTTTAGAGCTGATGTGCGGATTTAGCTACAGCTTCGTCTTCCAGGGATTGCGTCTGAATATTTTCTCAGATTTTTATTAAGCCATCAAACATCACGAGTATTTCCCCTGTTCAATGGCGTACGTATGTTCGGATGTCAGAACCAAATATACTTGTATACAATCTGTACGTACAAACTTGTATAAAACCCATTTTATTTCAGAGATCATATCGTTTTTAAATAATTTTTCTGGTTCTTGTATTAAAGTTATATTTTCGAGTCCCCTTTATTGTGATAATAGTCATTGTCTACGGTTACATATAATAGAGTAGCGATCATACTATAAGGAATAGAAACAATAAAGGCATAAACATGTGTAATGCATAATTAGCAATAAAACTGATGATGTAATGTATAAGCATTATACTAAGTTACTACATTCCCTGTAATATTTTTTAAAAATTTTCAACAAAGATTGAAGGGGACAAAAGAATTAAACTACTGGACAAAAGTTTTTAAAAAAATAGATGTTAATAATTTGCAAATATTTGTAATTTCTATTCCTTCATAACCTTGGGCCCCTGTAGGGGCATAAGCCATTCACAACTTTGTAGCGAGGAATTCTTTTTTTCGGAGTGAGGGTACTTCCCCCACGCCCCAACCTTCCCAAAATGTACATACAGCGCCTAGCCTTCCTAAATTGTCACCCATCTTGTACTGGCAAGTCTCAACGTTGCTTAACTTAGATGATATGACGAGAACCGGTGTATCAATGTGATTGTGCCGTACTTGTTATCTATATTCGTAAAAATAACTGGATGGCGCTTTTCGACAATAAGTACTTTTTCTTTTATCATTAGAACATTGTTTGTATACAACATGGCAAATTCCACACGCAAAAAACGCTCTTTTTTTAAAGATAAAACGCAATATTGCTAAATATAAAGCAAAAAGACAATTTCAGAAATTTCTCATACTGTTCACGGTGAAAAATATCGTTCATAGTGTGATTAGCAAACATAAAACCGATAAAACATTAGATGCAAAACCAAACTACAGCAAAACCTACCACAAAGAGATGATCGAAGAATTATAATAATGTCTAAAAAAAAAAAACAACTCTTGAAACTGCTGTATCAAATACCCGTAAATTTAATAAAGAGATACATTAAATTATATCAAAGAAAACGAAGGTTAAAAGTTCAGTATTTCATGACCGTATTCAAAACTCGAAGTCCTCTTTTTTAAAGTAAAACCAAAATGCACATTTGTGGTACATGAGGTGACATGTTGTTTGGACTGACGCACAATAAGATGCAGTTCATTACAGTGACAAGTCCAAGTTAAATATATTTGGTTCTGACATCCAAACATACGTACGCCATTGAACAGGGGAAATACTCGTAATGTTTGATGGCGGCAGTGCGAGGGCGTCGTGAGTGATTTTGTCAGTAGTTTTATCATCTACATGCGTGCCAATATCAATGTTGAGATTTACAAAATGGTTTCTCCAACAGCATATAGCTCACAGGATTGCACTACGATCTTTATGAATCTCCTGTTTTCATTCAGGACAATTCTACTTAATGCAACGCTCAGAAGAAGAAGAAGGAGGAGAAGAAGAAGAAGAAGAAGAAGAAGAAGAAGGAATCGTCCTAATGAAGTCGCCATCCCAAAACCTGCGTTAGGAAACTTGAAGTGGTTTGATTTTAAAGTTTTCTTTGTTATCTGGCGATAGCTCAAACGATACAGGATGCAGTAGAAGCGTTAATATTTTGGGTTTCAATTCTAATTGTTTTAACGTCTGAAAGCAGTACTATATATTAGAATTGACTCTATAACAATAAATACGAAACTTGCATGAATTAAAATATATTCAATCATATTTTACGATAATGTAACGTCAGTTAGTCGGTCATTAAACATGTTTTTTTTTTACATTAGTTGTAGAAAAACTAAGGCGTGCACTGAAATTTATTTGTAACTAATATGATTTGATTGAAGAAATGGTTTTTAATTTTATCAAAATTTATATATATTTTTTCTGAATTTTGAATAGTTTTCGGATTGATTGAGATTGTCGGACTGACTTCCTCATCTTGGTTGTTATTGTCACAACGTTTCGGCCGTTTTGCCCTCCGGCCTTCGTCAGGTGAACGGTTTGTTAGGAGTCTCGAACCCAACCCTTTATTATTATTACGGGGGTACCGTGTTAGGACTCCAGCTAGGCTTTGGGACATAGTTGCTGATTCTCTGTTTTTCAATGTTACTTTTTCACTGCCTTCGTTCAGGATTGAACTCAGCACCTTTGAGTAACTGTAAACTTTGATACAACGTCTAGGACCACTCGGCCATATGTCACTAGGACAATTCTTAGTTGGTTTTTGTTAATGTTAAACCTATGTTGTTATTCAAGGTTTTCTCTCTCTATCAGAGGTGTCCAAATTGCATTCAGCTCTATGCTTGGTTTGCTCAGTAGGTTGTTATGTCCGAGCATGTGAGCTGTTTCTTTAAGTTTTCTCACTTTCCAGTGGGTCTCTCTGTTTATTATTTTTACTTTATTCCATAGGGGGCGATGATCCCCCCTCTCCATCCAGACATGGTTGGCTATACCCGATTTTTCCGTCTCCCCTTTAGTTACCGCTTTTCGGTGTTCTTCCACCCTTACTTTAAGGGGGCGGCATGTTTCACCCTTGTAAACCTTTCTGCAACTGCATGGGATGGAGTATATGCAGTTTTTGGTCATGTTCTCATCCATGCGGGGCTTCACTCGTACCAGGTGTCGTCTGAGTGTTGACTCGCTTTTGAATACCGTCCTGATGTTGTAGGGGGCACATATTCTCTGAATCTTTTCGGAGATGCCTCGTATGTATGGTAGGCAGACCGTTGGAGGTTTTTGGGTTTCATTCTCCTCTCTTATACTATTAACACGTCTGGTGGATAGTATGCTATCGGGGTAGTTGTTACGACGGAGGGTATTCTTCAACCTGACCATTTCTTGGTGGTATGTAATGGTGTCGCTACTTATTGTCTCTGCTCGATGTTGTAAGCAGCGTGCGATTCCATGTTTGATACTGTATGGGTGATGGGAGTTGAAGTTTAGCTATTGTCCGGTGAAGGTAGGCTTGCGATATACGGATGTCTTAAACCCATGCTCTGTGCGTGATATGAGTATATCAAGGAAGGCCAGTTGGTTATCTTTTTTCTTTCTCCATTGTGAACTGTATCGATGGTCTTATTGAGTTCACATGATCTAGGAGAGCCTGGATGTCTTCCTGATGGGGCCAGAGTATGAAGGTGTCATCAACGTATCTTAGCCACATGGTGGGCTTTAAGGGAGCTGAACCTAAGGCCATGTCTTCGAAGTATTCCATGTATATGTTCGCCATCACTGGTGATAATGGCGATCCCATAGCTAGTCCCTCCTCTTGTCGATATAGGTCAGTGCCCATTCTGAAGTAGGTTGTTTCTATGCAGAATGTCAGCATTTCCATTAAGTTTGGCAATGGTACACATGTACGCTCTTCTATGGAGAGGTCCGCAGCTAGTTTGTCTTGAATTACTGCTAGTGCCTCACTAGTTGGGACTTTAGTGAACAGGCTAACCACATCTAGGCTTACCATTTGGTTTGTACTGATGGGTGCTCCCTTGATCAGTTCCGTGAAGTGGGCAGAATTCTTTACATGTGTTGCTGACTTGCCTGCTAATGGGTTTATTATATCCACAAGGTACCTGCTCAGTGGGTGGCATGCTGAGCCTCGGCAGCTCACTATGGGTCTGAGTGGAATACCGTCTTTGTGTATCTTGGGGAGACCGTACATATGTGGTAGCTTACTGTAATGCTGGACCAGCTGTCTATATCTCATCGGAGCGATGTGTTCCTTGTTTTTCGTAAGGATCTGTAACAGCTTTCTTTCGGTTTTCAAAGTTGGGTCCTTCTTTATTTTACCGTAGCTACCATCTGCGATTAGGCCTGCCATTTTTTCAGAGTATTCCGACATGTCCATCACCACAGTAGCATTGCCTTTGTCTGCTGGCAGAATTATTATACTGCTGTCACCCTGTAGGTTTCTTATAGCCAGCCTATCTTCCCGAGAGATGTTTGATTTAGGAGGCTTGGCTTTCTCGAGTACTTGTCTCACTTTCCATCTTATTTCATCACCTTGGGTTGATGGGATTCTCAGGGCTATATCTTCCATGTGTGTTATGATATCTAAGAATGGAACGCGTTTGGTTGTTGTTGCGAAGTTGAGACCTTTATTTAGTACTGCTTCCTCTGAGTGACTCAGTTGGCGGCTGCTGAGGTTGATGACCGCTTTCACAGGTGAGCGGTGTTTTGATGTTACAATCCTCTGGTCTTTGAGCTTTGTGAGCTTCTTGATTTGGCGTCCTTTGACCTTCTCATATTCTTGTCTGTACGATTTATCCAGATCTGATTGGATTCTCACCCTGTCTTCCTTTTGGGTCACTTTGACAAGGAACGATGTTAAGGTGTTGGAGATTTCGTTCCTTAGTTTTTGTTTATTCCAGCGGGTGTGTTGGATCCTTTCTCGAACGAGGGCATGCCCTGCCCTTTCCGCGACTCTACGTGCCTTCCTGGAATCCACTGCTGTTTTTAATGTCAACCCTGCTGGTATGAGTTTTAAGTCTCTACATCTGTACAGGAAGGTTAGATGGTTAGCGAGTCTTGCCAGTTTCATATGACGCTTTTCTAGGTGTCGCCATTCAATCCTAATGTCGGGTCCGTACCGATTCGATAGTAATTGTCTGTATTTTTGAGATGAGTTGTTTTCATTGATTGAGATTGTCGGACTGACTTCCTCATCTTGGTTGTTATTGTCACAACGTTTCGGCCGTTTTGCCCTCCGGCCTTCGTCAGGTGAACGGTTTGTTAGGAGTCTCGAACCCAACGTTCACCTGACGAAGGCCGGAGGGCAAAACGGCCGAAACGTTGTGACAATAACAACCAAGATGAGGAAGTCAGTCCGACAATCTCAATCAATGAAAACAACTCATCTCAAAAATACAGACAATTACAGTTTTCGGATTATTTCAGTTATTCGGACTACTGCTTGTATTTTTATTTTTTATCTTAACAACGTTTCGTTCGTTGTAATCGCCGATCTTCTTCACGTACACCTTGTCGAAAGTAGAGGATTTTTTATGTGAAACTCTGGAATCTGTACGCAATTTCGAACAAAACTGTTTATTTAATCCACCGGAGTAGCATGCTCACGTCCGGCAGCCATTACTGGGTAGCAGTCGTAATACGCAATTGTATTTTTTAGGGTCACGCGTACTGAGGAGTGGCCCATCAACATCTAGACGAGTGTTACTTTTATAATTGAATTTTCCAAAGTACCTTATTCCCAACACTATACTTGTGGAATTGTATATATATATTAAATATTTTAACTATCTTCGTGAACTTTTAGTTTCTATCTCTTCAAGAGAGTCACCGCTTATCAAGGACTAAAGGCAGTGAAGTATAAGAGTTAATGAGTGTCAGATGGCCAGTGAGACAACATCGTGATTATCGGTAATGTTGAGACTTTGGTAATATTTGTTTATTTAAGATTACGGCTCAACAGGTAGTTGTTCATGTTAAACTTAAGAACGGCCATGGTATAGTAGCTGGGAAGTAGTCCCACATTATTATGTCTAACGGAATGGCAGTACTAGTAAAGACACTTAGATTATTAAGTTAACATTTAGTTTTGGGCACATATAGATATTAAGTGAAATTGTTAGCAACTGTTGTAGGTAAATGAGTATCTGTTGCGATTTATCTACAGGGTGTCATAGATAGAACTTCAGTTTCTCTATATTTTTTTAGGTTTTAGATAAATAATTTGATATTGCTTGAGACAACTTTTATAGTTGTGTTTGAACGTAACTTTTATCGCAAGAAAAATTTACCTTAAGATTTTGTAAGAACTTATTTTTTAAACGGTAATGAACATGCTTCCGGTTTTGCCATTTCGTTAATTTATTTTTTTTTTAAAACAGCAAAAAAAAACAAACAAAAAAAACGAATGATAAATGTTCATGGTTTTTTTTAAAATATATACTTTTTGTATTTTCCTGTATCTCTTTCGTTCTGCTCTTTTTATGAATGATTTCTGATTTCTAAGCGAATGTTCGTTATCTAAAGCCAACAGCACGAATCCCAATGTTTTTAATGGATTTTTTTCGTTTACAATCCAAACGTTTTGCAAAATGCCATTTGCAGTTTCACTTCATCAACTGATGAAAAATGATGACTGAATAAATAGATAAGCAAATAAACAACTTATATACAGATAACCTATCGAAAGATATAACATATATGATATCTCTACTTATATATAAACGCTTTTTCTCAGTATGTGCGTGTGTATGGAATCCATTATTATATATTACAGGCGTGTTCGTCTTTTGAACTTTTCCATATGTATTTTTCATACACACACACACACACACACACACACACACACACATATATATACATATATATATATATATATATATATATATATATTCTGATGATAGGATGAAAATCGGAATCGGGAATCGAAAAATTGCAACTATGTAATGTGTCGGAATCGATAACAGAATCCGAAAAACGTGTGCCTATTTACTGATGTAAATAGCGGGAGCCAGACAGAGTCGTGACTGAAACTGGTGGCTGGAATCGTTGCAGCAGGTCCTGCAGAAGGAGGAGTCGGAACAGAAGCAGGAACTAGAGTGGTGAGCTAAGAGGAGTCTCAGGAATCAGATAGCGGTAGAGAGTGAAGTTTATATCACAGTTCTTGGGTTCTCCTGAAAACATCACTTTTGGTGATGCTGCTGATGGTGGTTCCCTCAGCTGCTACTCTTAAAAACTAGATAATAGCGAATCGGTCAGAATTGAGAATCTCGAACTCCTCGGCCGAACTGGTATTTACTTTTATCTCATCGGGAGAACTGTGATATTAGAGTAAGAAAGTCGGATTGAAAAAAATCAGAGCTGTAGGGAAGGAGCTTGTAAAAAATCCCTGTGCAGCCCCGTCGACTTTTACGGTACCTCAGGCGATTAGCCATACAGTAAGCCCTTCTCAAAGAGAGAAGGCAAACTTGGGAAGGTGGTCATCCTAGAACTACACAGAACCAGCACTTAAGGGGGAAAGGCCATTATAGAAATTGTATAATCTCTGTTGTTGTTGTTGAGACGATGGTGATAATGATGATGATGACGACGATTATGATACCAACGATGATGATGATGATGATGATGATGATGATGATGATGATGATGACGACGACGACGACGACGACGACGGTGACTACTACGACGATGATGATAATGATGTTTATGATCATAATAACAATGATGATAACGACAAAAACAACGACAGTGATGATGATGATGATGATCACGACGACGACGACGACGATGATGGCGGAGACGACGACGGCGACGACGACGGCGGCGACGGCAACAACCCAAGCTATTTGTTAATGCAAATTAATAAAACAACTTGAAGACAGTTTTAAAATAGACATTTTGTTCTATGATTCAGTTCTTATGTCATTCACTAGGGCACCATGAATAAGACGGACAGAGGGAGAATATGTTGATTTATGTTGCATTATTTTAAATATGTATACCGTTAACTAGTTTCTATGGAATTTGAATTATACACTAACTTTCGATTTCTTCGGCGTAATCCCGTGTAACCTGTTTTTTTTTTCTCATTATGATTTTCTGTTCCCACAGATATTAATCACGATCCGTTGAACCCGAACAATTACATTTTTAGTTATTTTGCATATTTAATACTATCTTGGTTTTAATCCACTTATGTCTATCTGTTGCGTTATTAAATGTATATATATATATATATATATATATATATATATATATATATATATATATATATATATATATATAGTCTTTGAAGTTTTTAACCTTTAAAACTATACAAAAATATTTTTTATCATTCGTTAGAAAACCATCTAGTCAGTAAGTCATTTAATCGCCTGCAATCACTGCATCAACTCGCTCTCGAATTTACTATAATACCAGTAATTTATTTTTCAAGGGATCATCAGTTGTTTACCATGAAACACTGTTTCAGGGATTTAAGAACAAAACAGTATATTACATCATGGCTCCCCAACAGTGTTGATCAAACACCACCACCCTTAATCTTAGGAAGAAGACATGTTACAAACATTTGATCCAATTTCCTATTCTTAATTGCAATTACTAACCTTTTCATACTATAAAAATGAATTTCTTACCTGTGCTATTGATCAATTTCCACATTTAAAATGGATACATTTTTTAATTTTTTAATTTATCAGTATTGTATTTATAAGATTAGGATTAATCCATTTAACTACTTATCACCCCCACTATGATTAGTATCTAGTATATTTACATTCTTATTTATTAAAAATTAGATATATAAAGGTTAAAAATATTTTTACATATATACATTTTTTTTTAATATATAAATTTATTATATGTAATTACTAGCGGGGGTACCCGGCGTTGCCTGAGTGTTTGTTTCCGGGACGGTGGGGAGTTTTAAAAAATGTTATGGTAGGTAAGTAGGAAGGATCAAACCCGGAGTCATGAGTAAAAGTAGGAAAATAAAGTGTGAAAAAAAACAAAAAAAAACATCTGCAACGTTAACAGTTCGGCCACCAAGAAAAGTCCATTCCAGTTGTTTAGGAAAAAAAAACAAAAAAAACGGCTACGGTTGGTCGGCGCGAACGTGAAAATATAATGTGAATTGTCCAGCACGCTAACCACTACGCCACAGAGCACTGCAGCTTAGTTTAGTGATTTTAAATAACTTCACATGAAAGAACTACGAAGCCAAACCGGTGTTCTCTTCTCAACTGTTCCTTGTGAACGATCCCCAAACGGTGTTAAGTGGTGGCAGGGGGAGGAGGAATTTATTAGAAAGAAAATATTTTACCACTTCCATTGATCTTAACCGATTTTGGCCGTGACTTCTCAGCAGAAAAAGTATAGAAATCTAAGATTATCGAGGAATTTGAGAAATAATAAGCCTATAACACACCTCAGATATTGTTCTGCCGTTTGTGCATATTATATTTGCATGAAATATCTTTATTTTAAATCCTATTAAGGTCAAAATCAACGGGAAAAAATGTGTTCATTTTATTTATATAGAGAAGAGATAAATACATTTTATACATTGCTAATATAGTTTTGGATTTCCCTTATTAATATAGTCTGGTTTATCTTAAACGATTCAAAAGCATCAGGATAACGAACAAATGCTTTATTTAACTGTTTAAATATTTTATATTTATCTGTTAATTTTAAAGTAACGCGAGCTATTCTCTCTCTCTATATATACTTTTCTAGTTTTAACTTTTTAAATGCTTGCGAAGTTATATACACCTGGTAATTATTCTGTAGGTGTCTTCAAAATCAACAGAGACACACTTTGTCAGCATACAAGTTTATTTATAATTCACTCGTGGCCATTGACAAGAGAGAGAGAGAGAGGGAGAGAGAGAGAGAGAATGAGAGTATGTGTGTGTGAGAGAGAGTATGTTGTGTGTGTGTGCGTGTGAGCGAGAGAGAAGGAGAGAGAAGAGAACAACTGCATTTTGCAGAAAGGATGTGTGTGTATTAGTGTGTGTGTGTGTGGGGGGGGTCTAACACGACGGCGGAATTTTGTCACTCACACTGAATGACTGCCGGCTCTCCCTTCAAATAAAAGCTTATGTTACCTTTGTCTGATAAAGAAAGCAACCGAAATATAACTATTTCAAATATTTCATTCTTCCACTTTATTTTGCCTTACGTATTTCTAACTCCCCCAACTTGGAATGTATGCTTTTGTTTGTTTTTAGTGAGAGATCATTTTTATAGGACATAAAAAAAGTTGATGAAAATCCATTCAGAATGTGTGTGTGTGTGTGTGTGTGTGTGTGTGTGTGTGCATATGTTGGATTTTATTGGCGTCTCCCCTGGCTCAATATTCAACATAATACAATGAATATTATCTGAAAATATAAAGAACTTGAAGCATAAAATGTTTTACAACATGGCGGAATTTGGCATTAATTTAAACCTGAAACCGTCAATATACCGTAAAAAAGAACAACAAACCAAAATCTTGTCTTGAAATACAGCTGTAAAATGAAATAAAAAAGGTTCCAAATGAATTATAAATACACTTGACTTATTTCTTGAATCGTGATTCTTTAAGTAAACATTAATTGATAGAGATAGAGATACGAAGAGAATTATTATGAAAGTTATGTTCACTGTGATTAATATATAAATACGTTTTATTAAGACAACATAGTAAGAGTGAATTCTCCGTAAAAGAATGTAGTATCCCATGTACTTACAAAAGACATTTATAACTTTTACGGTTTCTTAGGCGTCCCTAGCATAGACTAACATTAACATTAACAAAACATCAACAATGATTCTATATTAAATCTTTGAGACACCGATAAAAGAAGGAGCATTAACAAAGCATTAACTACTCCAGTAAAGTTATCCGCGAAAATAAATATTAAACTGTACACACCAAAACCAAAATATTTTAAAACTGTGTCATCAACATTTTAGAAAATGCAACCTATGCACACTAGGGGAAACTCCCTGTAAGTTTTCCACCTTTAATAACGGCACAGGGTCCTTAGTTTCACCTGGTGTGACAGAATCTCAATCATTTATGGCATCTCAAAACAAGATATACATTCTTTTTTATACTATAGTCCTCGTTTATCAAGGCCAGGGAACACCTAAAGGATGAGAAGAAATAATGTCAAGTGAGACGACGCCGGGAAGATCGGTGATGGTGGTAATTTTGATGGGAAGTTATTAAAGAAAACGGCTCATTAAGAACTTGTTTACATTAAATTCGAGAACGAGCATGTTACAGTCAGCTGGGAGGCAGCATTGAGGTACTGTGCTTCACAGACTAGCAGTTCTAAGAAATAAAGCTTTGCTCGTGAAATTTTTGTTTAGTTTTAGGCAGAGATTGGGAGTAAGGAAAATTGTTAGCATTGCTCGACGCTATGCGAGTGTTTACCGTGACTTTTTTTATACAGGGGAAACCATAGAGTGAATTTCAGTCGAGCACCTGCTATGAAAATAACGATAAGGCAGAGACAGGCTTGCAACATCCCTTCTGTGTGATATAGCAGGAAGGAAAAAAGAATCTACTTTTGAACAAGAAAGCTTTCGATGGATAGAACTTGTGCATGGAATAAACGATAGACGAATATTGAAGGAGTATCTCTATTTATATAAAGTGAGGGTACTACTATAGTTTATGAACCGTGCTAAAATATTAACGTTATAATTAATAAAACCCATTCTTAGCATGGGGAGGGACGGTTTGTTTAATATTCTGTACTTTTACCTTAAAATTTAATAAAAATTGAATTTAATTTGGAAATACTATGTTAAAAATAGCAAGCTCCGTACACTACATACCCAATTGAGGTAACGTATATGTTTATATATATGTATTTATAGGATTCACTTATAAACAAATAAACCGAAGGCAAAAGGGATCGAAATAGGAAATATATATTTAGCTTAATTTCTTTCTATGTAAAGAAAACAAAATCAGTTAGAAGCCCATTTATGAATTTTCGGTTTATTTCGACATTTAAACAATCCGTAATAGATATCAATGGTTGTATAATTTTCTGCTGTTTTTCCTTGTTAGTTCGTAAATTACGCTTTGAAAATGCTAAACATAACTTTTGTAGACCAAACGGCTTCAAAAAAGGGGAAACACGCGAAATTAAGCTGTGAAAAAGCCAATCTGGCAACCCAGGATAAGAATATGACAGTGACCTCCCTTAATGTAACTTCGTTTTCGAATATCATTATAATAAAAATATATTATCATTGTTGTCATTGTGTGATAAAGAAACTCGTGGTAATTTCGACGTGCAGCGGTTCTTCACTAGAAAAGAAGAAAGCAAATATTACCCCCCCCCCAAAAAAAGAGAATTATCCGAAATCATTGACTGCCGAGAGGCGTTGTACCGAAGGAGTAGATTAAAGATTGCATTTACAGTGTGATTTTATTATTTGTATTGAACTATGTAGCACAATATTATGGTCAGAGTATTTATTAGTACTTGTTAATTTATATCATTTAAGTGAGTTCTATATTTAACATACACTAAACACTGTTTTCATAGCAGATTTGCTGCGTGTCTTTGTTTTGTAGTCAAAAACCTAATTTTTACACAATTTAAAACTATCAAAAAATTATCGAATCATTTTTGTTGATTAAATATATTTCTAATTCCATGGAATTTCCACGGATCCTGCTAGTTTATTCGCATATCGAAGTTTCAATTCCTATAGACAAAGTGACTTAAGGATACATAAGACTGACACAAGTGTTAATGTTAAAATTCAAATATTTCGAATTTGATACCTAGTTATTACATTCCAATACAGAAAGATTCCCTGAACGTCTGATTTCTTCTTAATATCCCTTGAAAAAACTCTTTAAGTTTTAGACATTTTTTAGAATTAAAAATCGTGTAATGTATTTTAATCAAATTAGAATAAGGTTTCTAATTAAGGTTTACTGTTAATATATATTAATTTTATTCTTTGCAAGAGAACATAAAAGTTGTACAAAACGGGGATTCATTTTACCAGTCCCGAAATCGGTATTCTAGTATATTTATAAAAGTGCGACTAAGAATTATTTGCCAAAAAATACTTATTTTCACAATCCTCTTGCGTTTTCGGTGCGGGATGTCCTAAAAACGGCTAATACGTCGTAAAATCCTACACGATCCAGTCAAATATTCGTAAACTGAAGAAATACAAAACCTAAGTGAACTGCGCATGCGTATATTTTAATCTCGACACTTTCCAGATTGGCTCATATTTCAACTTCCTTCTCAAAACTCGAAGATCTTGGTTCGGATTTATCGATTTTGATGCTATCATATTTCGTGCACTTTACGAAAAAAAACAAAAAAAAAACAGCTTTACAATCCCAATGCACTCAAAGGCCCCTGTTTGAATAACGAAGGAAGAATACTCACCGTCATCTTAGAGTGTACGCTTTTCTCATCCCATCTAATGTAAGTTTTAATTCGTTTTTGAACGAAAAGTTTTGGTTTTGTATTCATTTTAATAAAGTTCTTACCCATCACTCAAATGTTTAATTTTATTTCTTGCTTTAATTTCGATTATTACGCGTCACTTTGCACCAAAAACTTCTTTATATTTACATACTTGCACTCGTATAGCGATATTACAATCTATAGTAAAACCCCGGCATTAAAAATTAGTAACAAAATACAGTACAGTATATAATATACACGTATATAATAAAATAACATAAGAAATAACAGATACCCTAACTAAGAGCAGGAGAAAATCGCAACCTGAAAAACTGTATCCTAGGGCCAACGCATCCCGGGAGTCTACTGTATATTTAGTTTTGTTATAACGCAAAATGCACATAATAACAACGTAAAAACGATAGTCTAGTATGAAAATCTGTGAATGAGCGTGCGTTGGCCACATGTCGACTGACGTAAAATAATAGATTTTCTACGTTGTAAAGTTTTTCAATCGGGTCTATGACGTTTTTTTTTTTTTACACAGTATTCTATTAGAAAACACATGAGCCGTTATTTCTCTTGACTAAAATATATTTTGACGCCCAGCATCATTGCCTGTTTATAGAAATTTATAAACGACTAGCTGGACGACGGGCGTTGCCCTGTCATAAAATACGCTTAAACATGATATTTTGATTTATGAACATTGCGTATGTATAATTATAGCATCACTCCTCTCTTGAATATTATGTATTATGAGTATTAATTTGCAAGAAAAAATACAAAAATAATAATGATAATGTCGTTCATCAAATTACGTCTGGGTTTATTTCACGTCAGCTGATATAAGGGCTTGACGACCTTAAAGATAGTATTTCGTCTTTTATAGATAAAAAGAAGAGTATTTAAAAGGAAATATTTTACGTTATACCGGCCAAGGTTATACCGGCCAGGGTTCCACCGGTTTAACATAAAATATTTCCTTGGAAAATTCTTTGTAGATCGGTTTTAAAATTATTTTTAAGATCAATTTTTTTCGATTTTCGATAATTATCGGCTGAATTTCTTTACGAAACATACCTAAGAACACTGTCAAAAATACTAAATTAGCTTTGTGTGAAATTTGCAAAAGATAAGCTCAGCCGTTTCGAAACCTATGAAGAAGAAACTCACACACAGACCCACGCAAACTGACTTTTATATAATATAAAGATAGATTTCACGAGTGACAATTTCAGATCAACCGTTTGTACAGGTATATAAAGATTAAATGAAGAAAAAAGTGGAAAGTAAAACTATTGTCACTGCAGACATAAACGAGTAACGTGATTTTATAAACGTTAATAAAATTAAAAATCAACTGCTTGGTTATGAAAACAAAAACTGAAACAAGATAACGTTTGTATATTTAGTCAGATGTGCTGTTTTTATCTATTCATAACCAACTGATATGTTATCCCAATTAATGTATTTTGGGAAAGCAATTGTGACTTGGTATCCAGTACTGAACAAAAGTTTTAGAAAATCGTAAAAATCATGCTTATTTCCCGAATCTTTTAAATTGCTTATTTTTTAAAAGTATTTTTTATTTACACCAGTGTCCTCGTCGGAAACCCAGGTTCTTACTTGTATATGCATGCAATCAGTCGGTTACTGATGTTTAGTTTTTAGGAAACTCTTATTAAAAAAGGCCAACAGATAATCGAGAATAGGTAACTTGATTGAGGCCGAAAGAAAAATAAACGGATAATTTATCCTGCTACACGTGGTCGATTTTACGCTCCGTCTCCCATAAGGGCAATTTCCATATACACATTTTCCTGCTTGGAATATTGCCAGACAAGAGACAGAAAATCTCAGAATGGAAATCAGATAGTTTTGTTGACTTCCGTTTTTGAATAAACTCTGACTCTTAACGCGTCACTTGAATTGTTCTATTAAAATAGATTTCATTATGTAAGCAGATAAGAATCATAAAAACAAAACAAAAAAACAACAACAACAAAAACAAGAGCAGTTATTCCTTTAGATGTACTCATCCAAAATTTCAAATAAGGTGATGAAACTGTTATTTAAACTTAAGCTCAGAATCACTTTCAAATATACGTGGATGTATCTTAAAATAATATTTTAAATTTAAGTATAAAAAGTTAAAAGAAATTGTTATTTCAAACTTTTCTCAACCCTATGTTTTGTTTTTCACTTATTGATACGTGTATCGATTACATATATTATTACACACATGTATTGTTGTCGAAAACCCTAGTTAGTTTTACTGTTTTTTGTTTGTTTGTTATTTTTGCTTTTTTTGTGGTTACAATCACTTGGACGCTGATGTTTGATTTTTAATAACGGTTTATTACAAAAGGAACCAACCACATACGATTTCTTATGCATTTGAGAGAGTTATAAAAACCGGCAGATGGATGGATAGCTTGCTTATATATATATATATATATATATATATATATATATATATATATATATATATATATATATACATATATATATACATATATATATATATACACATATATATATATATACATATATATATATATACATATATATATATATACACATATATATATATGTATATATATATATGCATATATATATATATATCTGTATATGTTGCTAGTCTACCCAATTAAAGATAGGATATTGGACACGCCTTTCCTGCTTTAATTTTCGCCAAAAAATCGAAAATATCCGTCTGGATATAAAGTGGTTTCGTCGATTTCCGTATGAAGTCACCTCTGACATATAAGGGATCACTCAAACTGCTCAATTCAAACAACGGTCTTCCTTATATCATCGCTTACCTACTACTTACCTACTATATATATATATATATATATATATATATATATATATATATATATATATATACTGCTTACTTACCTACTATATCCTAATGCTTTGAAGAAGAGTTACTTAGGCCAGCATTGAATTAATTATTGTCATTCACTTCAAACACAGAATGTTGTACAATATCGAAAGATCGAAGTACATGTTGTTGTTTTTTTTAGGTTATATGGCAAGAATGAAGATGATGTGTGCAGCTGAAACGTTAACCACAACTGTTTTAGTTTGCGTTAAAGTATATGGTGTATCTGATGCTCGGAAATAATCACTATAAAGCGTGAGAGAAATAAAAAGAACACACAATCAGTGCCTTTACATGGATGATTTCCCTTGTGTATGGTAGTAATTAACCTGAATAGCCTTCATATGTCCGTGATTTCCCTTGTGTTTGGCGGTAATTAATGTAAATGGCCTTCACATATCCGTGATTGGACCCTAGACAATCTCAAAGTAAATGTATTGATAATTATGATCATTTGTTCATCGATTAGGAAGAACTAAAGAACATAATTACTTTATGTTTCTTCTACCAACATTTAACCGCCCCTTCTTTTTCTGTATCAGCACCATAATAGTTTTATATCAGCGCAGTTTCATCCGATTTTTTATCCTTTCAAAAAAAAAAAAAATCAACAGATTCCATCCACCAAATGTTATTATCAAAACAATCGTTTAACTAAATAAAATTATTTATTACTTTCCTTCACTTTAAACAAGCCATATATGCCATATATGCTACTGTGATTAGTTTACGTATTAATAGGGGATATCATAGGTTATGAGTTGTGTAGGAAGGTATTTGTTTACATTAAATTTTAATATTTGCATATAACTACAGCTAGAAAACACATAGCAGAAAAGATGTTTTAAATGTAAGCGTTATTAGTTAAATCTATTAGATTCTATCTATTTTCAGCATGAATGTGGTATTTTCAGTGAAGGGGTGGTATATTGCTGCTAGTCTGGTTAATCGGCGATATTTACCTTAAAAGAGAGATAGATAGAGAGAGCAAGTACAGTAAGTTTGTCAGGGCGAATTTAGTGAAAGTACTTGTGAATAATATAATGCAACTTATTTTAATGTAAAAAATATCATGACATTACAAGATCGGAAATTATTAGCGACGGTTTTTACAAACTAACAAGTGTCCCCGATTTCTGATTACGACAAGACTTAAATACACTTCCAGACTTTGTTCTACCGGCATTTAAATTTGTATTAGACACTTGAAAATTCAGTATGTTATTGCTATACAGCATATGAGATGACTGACTATTTTTTTTATTATTTCAGCAAGAATTAGAATACATTCTACCAAAGTCTGATTGTCACAGTTGGTGAATTTCAACAATGCAATCCGGACATGAGAATATGTTAGAAGAACGATATGCAATGAAATTCTGTTTTAAACTTGGAAAATGCCACAGAAACATATGGAATGCCTCAGATTGCCTTTGAACCATATTGCCTGAATCGAGTATCAGTTTTTGAGTGGTAGAAGAGATTCAAGGAAGGTAGGAAGTGTGTGAGGGATGACGAGAAGAGTGGGAGAAGTAAAGAAGTCAAAACACTAGAATTAATTGGTGAAATATAGAATTTCGGGGATAAGGACCGTTGTGTGACTATAAAGAGAATAAGTGAACAGTTTGATGTCAGTGTGCGAACTGTACACACACGTATTCGCGAGGAACTAAAGATACGGAAGATTTGCGCGAAGTTTGTCCCAAGGGTGCTCAGAGAAGGCCAGAAAGGAAGATGGCAAAGAGATAGTCGATCTGATCAATTCAGATCCCGAAGTTATTGATGCTCTAGTGACCCGCGATGAAAGATTGATCTACTGCTATAACCCAAAGACCAAGAAACAGAGTCCACAGTGGGAGCATGCTAGCTCTTCCAGACCCAATGTGGCTAGACAGAGCAAAACCACTCTGAAACATGATGATCCATTTTTTGACAGCACTGGCATGATCTACATGCACTGGAAAGATAGTCAACAAAGAATACTGTGTTTAGATTTTAGGAAGGTTCAGGAAGCGATTCCATTGGAAAAGACCAGCCTCTTCAAATCAGGTCAGTTCCATTTCCACCAGGACAATGCACCATTCCACAACTCTATCCTTGTAACAGATTATTTGACCAAGATGGACATCAAGATTGTTCCTCACCCTATCTGTAGTCCAAACCTTTTTTATTACATACTTTGCTCCCTGTAACTTTTGCTTATTCCCTAAGCTGAAGGAACACCTTAGATTCTATCGTTATAGGAATATTAAACGGATGAAAGAGGCCGCGACGAAAATCATTGCCATGCTCACACATGAGGACTTCCCTTGGCCTTGCAGAAATTACTGGAGCGATACAAGTGCATTGTAGCCAGAGAAGATTACCTCAAAGGTGGGGGCTATAGTTTCGTGTGTGTACTAGAAATAAAAGTGCCTAAACGAAAAAGTCTAGAAAGTTACTGAAGGCATCTCGTATGATGATGCAGTTATATAAAAAAAACTATTATTATAGATTATTTTTGGGATGATGCCAAATGTTATTTTGAACGATTAAAGAATTCCTATTTTTATGATGTGGTCATGTCATCCATCTTGAATAGCATCTTCAAAACGTCACCTTCTCGTATGTCTTTTTGCTGACAGATATGGCTTTTTATTCTGAGAGATAATAGGTACCCCCTCTGAAACATTGCCCGGGAGACAATAAGGTTAAATGAATTAATGTTTACGTAGCATTCCAAACACGTTTCTCCTGACCTATCATTACTTCAACTCACTTCCAGAGAGAAATACAATACGACCGGAAGCAATGTCAAAAGTTTATAGAAAAGCCCGAACGTTGAACATTTGTGCATGCAATACGAAAAGTATGGTGAACCACTCCCTTTGTTTGTTCTTTTCATTTCAGCGTCCTGATTCGTGTTTTATCCCAACGTTGCATGGTTTATTCAGAGAAGCTAGCGCACTTCAATAAAACGTAAATTAAAAAAAAAAATGCCAATATACGCTGAAAACTTTTTTTTAAGGGTTACGCTTTTTAATTTTCCCTTACATTATACGGTTATTTTAGTTTTCCCTTGCATAAATAAACGAACACGTTCTAAACAAATCGTTCACAATTCACACATACATTTGTTACACGGTGTTTTGCGAAACTACTCGCTTAATTGATAAGATTAGTAAGGCATCACCTACACTGTTCATGATTATGAGGCCCGAATTCAGACCCCACGATATAATCGTAAAAATAAGGCTAATGAAAAATATATAGCAGCGTTAGAATACTAGAAATATCTCCCTCCTGAGCAGTTTGTATAATAATAATAATAATAATAATAATAATAATAATAATAATAATACACAGAGCAAACCTAAGAGCTGAAAGGGATATGGAAGATGAAGAAAATCAAAATAATACCTATAATAGTAGGAGCACTAGGAACAATCCCAAAAAACTTTGAAAAAAGAATGGGAGAAATTGAAATCAAAGGAATGATTGGAAAATACAACGAACAACAATAATGAAAACAGCTGAAATATAAAGGAAAGCCCTTGAATGTGGAGACTAACACACATGAGCAACAAGCGCGGACCAGACAAACTGCTGCAGAGGTAAAACATGAAACGCTGCATGGAACCAAGAACACGGAAGCCGCATATCTATAAGTTCTCTAAGCACACCACACACATCTCCCCATTACCACATCACTGCTAAAAAAAGGAGTGAGACCAAACAGCCAAGTAGAGTCAAGGAGGAAGGAAAGATTGAGGAGAGAGAAAGAGAGAAAGATAGAGAGAGAGAGCACACTGACCAGATCTTCGCTAGATAAGTGCGAAGATAACCGGGACCTTGGGGAGGCTTATTGCCAATCAAATTCCAGCAAAGACCAACAGCCGCTGCCAACGAGAAATCAATAGCAAGCAGCTGTTGCGATAATGCAAATTTATTTGCAAATACTATCGAAAGAGGTGGAGAATACTGGACATCTAGGGAGACTTGTTGTCACTCAGTTTCCAGGGAGCACCACAGGCTGCTTTCAAGGAGAGATGTTTGATGACCTGCGTGAAAGCTCCTCGTGAGCCAATAATAATAATAATAATAATAATAATAATAATAATAATAATAATAATAATAATATATTGTTGGATATTTATATATATATATGTATATCCAATATGAAATGTGAAAATTTAGTTGAAGCAAGAAAAATAGAATTAATATAAAGATCACAGAACAATAATACTAGGTATATATTGAATGTGGGTAAAAAAAGAAAAGAAAAGGCAAGCACTTCGACTAAACGAGGGAAATAAAAAGATTGTTGAAGAAAGTACGAGTTGTATTGTTGTGATCGGGGCTTCGGGGAGTGTGTAAAAAGGTTTGACATATGGATTGATAAATTTGGGATCCATTGCGATGTTAAAGGGCTTCAGAGGACTGTTTTGTTGGGAACCGCTAGAATATCTATAAAAAAAATACTGAAGGACTGAGAAAAGAAGGCGCTAAAACTCAATGGAGATATTTCACTGCTTACTGATGAAATTGTTTTTATTTTATTAATAATATTTTGTCTAAAAGTAATAAAAAAACATGGAAAGCATTATTATATACTTATATACCAAGGTGAAATTAGCACGTTATAAAAAGATAGAAAAGATTTAATAGAAAATAACCACATTAAAAAGCAACTCATTCCAGGTTCAAACATTACGTACTTACTTATCGAAAGCAAAATAAGTTACACTTCTACGTAAGTTTTTTTGTCTTTACGCTTATTTTAAATGTTTTTTACTTACAAATAAATAAACTGTACAACACATTATAGTAACCAAAGCAAGATAAGTTCCCCTTAAATAAGAAAATAAGATAGTTGCATACCTATATATAAATATGAATAATAAAACCTTCTCGAGACTAAATAAGAAATAAGGTACATAATTTTGTCGATATGAAAAGAGAAAATGAACATCTGTGACGGAAAGAAAAAGTGATACAACAATATATCACGTAAAATCATCGAGCAGTTTTGTTTGTTTGCTAATAAGAAATAAGTACTTAAAATTAATTTTAATAGTACAGATTTCCTTAAGATTTATTAATTTTCAGTTGCTCCTCCTGTGTTTATATTTCCACTAATCACTAAAAGAATACTTTTTTATATTAGAAGTAAAATAACTACGTTTAGGTATGCTCAAGAAGCCTCCGTAAAAGCGCTCTGGATGTGTTCATATATATATATATATATATATATATATATATATATATATATATATATATCATTATATAAATAGTTAAAATTAACCACGCCTGGGCGACCACATACCCAGCCCCACAATTAAATCAACTCTCCTCTTTATAAACATGTAAAACATATATAATAAACCACAGTATATAAAGCACTCACTCAAACATCTATTCCAACTCAACGAACACAAAACAACTCATCCATAGATCGCCTCTAAACAGAAATATATGTATTTTAAATAAAATTTAAACAAACATAATTAAACCAGATCAAACTACTCGACAACAAAAGTATTCAACTGACTTATCTCAACTAACCAAGTCACCTTTAAAATATACACTCAGAATTGAAAGAACCCAACCTTAAACTCACTTAATTAAGTAACCCTCCAAACATTCCATATTTTCACACCATGACTCGTCTCTATCTCCACCTCATCAGCTCACCCAACCCAACAGCAAAAACAGCACACTCACACCCTATCACGCATACCCCCATGGAAAATCACAAGAACATCCATTTCCCGCTTGAACTTAAAATCAAGAGGGCAACTCTTTTAAAGAATACTAAAACACAATTCCTCCCCTTGCCTCGCCGAAAAATTCAATTAAGAACCTATATGTTCGCCCAACTTTAACCCTCCCCCTCTCTCTTTACCCTCTCTACTTCACCTCACTCTCCTCTTTCCCTCATCTAAAAGGCTTCCTTTATCCACTATTAACAAGAAACAGCAATATCTTTCTAAGAGACTCACACTCAAGCAAGCCGTTCCAACGTACCGTTCCAAATATCATCTCCAGGATTATTTTGCTATCTTTGATATTTTGATAACTATATTATTGATTCCGAGGTCCATTGCACACTTAACTCAATGCTCAAATTCTATTACTCACGGGTATAATTATAATGGAATGGTATATCCACCCAATTTCGGATATACTTTGTCAACAGCGAGAAAGCATTTGAACTACAGCAACCAACATACAATCAGCGCAACAACGAATAAGGCTGCCCGGTATACTTTTCGAAATATCAATAAGGAGCAGTATGCTTTCGCTATATGGGCATATCACTTTCTCTCATGGGCCTATTTTCTGCCCACCGGATTTATAACCCCTAATGACATTGGACTCCTTCCGATAATGGACTACCCAGGTTGTATCAACTTCTCTGTTCGTATAATTTTCTCCATATAATTATCCACAACCACTCCAAAAACTATTTTCAATAATTGTGCTGAAAAGCAAAATAGCGTCCATTTGCAGCTAAACATTTTGCTAACTGCATTTCAGTTCCTCTGATGATATGTTGAAAATCCATGGATTAAGGAAATTAAAATAACCCCTTCTCTATATTCCTTTGTCAAGCAATAAATTCTTAACTCGAATATATGTCTCTATATGTTGTTTTTTTTTCAGAATTTAAAATTTAACCACGAAACTTATATATTGCTCTATTCTTAAATATTGAGCTTTTCCTTTTTGGCTAGGATCTCGTTGACGTATCACTTCAAGTAATATCTATCAGGATTTTCATCTTAATTCTATAAGTGTCTCGCTTATATATATATATATATATATATATATATATATAAAATTAAAAGGAACAAACCGTATTATGTGTTCACCAACGTTTCGTCTTTATTTCGAGACTTCCTTTCACGTTGGTGAACACATAATAGGGTTTGTTCCTTTTTTATTTTCTCTATTTTGTCGGAATACTATTTCCATTATTTTCATCATATATATATATATATATATATATATATATATATATATATATATATATATTACTCTGGAAGGCCTCCTTACTTTTATTGATTGCTTGCCGTAGCGCTCTTGAAGCCCCTTAATATTTTTCACTGCTCACTTTAATATTTTCTCTTTTGATATTAATTTACTTTTAGCAGTATGCTGGAAGCCTCTTTAATTTTAATTAGTTCTTTCGGTAGAGTTCTGGAAGCTTCCTTAGTTTTATTTTTTTCACTGTACATTTTAAAATAATTTATCTTTTAGCGGTAATAGAGAATTTGTTCATTGCTGCGCTCTTTATCGCTCTTTATAAAACACACCGGACCTATAATGCATGAAATGAAATACATTTTTCCGTTAATGAATCTCGTTAAAAAAAAAGCAGGTCGATAAGAACCTCGACTCATAGAGGGAGATAAAAAGATTGTTTAAGAAAGTATGAGTTGTACATGTTGTGATGCGGAGGAGAGTGTGATAAAAGGGGTTGACAAGTCCAGTGAGGAAATTGGGATCCATTGTAATGTTAAAGGGCTTCATAAAATAACATAAAATAACTCTCAGTACATTTTAGATTCAATTTGAATTAAATATTCTTATCTTTACTTTTTTAAAGTTTATAAAAGTAAACTTTAAAAATGATAAATTTTTAATTAAAATTGAAATATTTTAAATTAAATTAGATTAGTACATAAATTTTTAAGTCTATCAAAACAATATTTTGTTTAGCCACTTTTCCCACTTTGCAATAAATGCATTTGTATTTTATAATAATATGTTCTGCGAGAAAAGAACCATTTGTCATTGTGTTTTATATATTCAGCTTTCTTGAACTTTGTCGCCTTTGCTGTGATACAATTTGGTTTTAAACATGCTTCATTTTGACGCCATCTTAAACTATCTTTCAGACTGAACGCTTAGGACACATTCCTTGCAGTAAGTTTTGTTTTAGTTTGTAATATGTCCTTCATGTGTATTCCTCTGAGTGCAGGAATGTCTGAAATCAATATTTTGAAAAATCGACTTTATCGTGTTCAGCATTTTGGTTTGATATTTTGGGCTGAGTGGAAGTGTGTGTTTTCAACTTAGACTCCCATGGGCTAAATATCTATTTACACGACAAACTTATTTCATTACTTTTTTGTTTGTCTTTTTCTTTTTTCATTCAGTCACTCATTTATTTCCTTCATTTATTTATGTATTTATTTATTCATAGTTAATTATCACGTTATTTTTGTTATCTTGTAAGTTTCTTCATTAGTCTAGTCTTTTTGAATTTATTGTTGTTCTGCTTACTTTTCACTTTCTTTTTATTCTTCTATATTCTTCCTTTTCTTTATTTCTCTCCTCTCAATGCGCTGTTGATTTATCTCTTTCTGTCTTTCTGTCTGTCTCTCTCTCTCTCTTTCTTCCTCTGCCTATCATTTTTCCTTTTTCTTTCACTTTTCTTCTCTTCCTTATTTTTTTTTCCTTTTATTTTTATTTCCTTCTTTTTTCTACAATCAGCCTTAATTACTTTTATATGGTTTCCTTCCATTTTTTATTTGATACCATTTTTCTGTCCCTTTTTTTTCACTTTTCTTCTCTTTCTTATTTTTTTCCTTTTATTTTTATTTCCTTCTTTTTTCTACAATCAGCCTTAATTACTTTTATATGGTTTGCTTCCATTTTTTATTTGATACCATTTTTCTGTCCTTTATTACTTTCTCCATTTTCTATCCGTATTACTTATCTTTTTCTAGTTTCATATAATTCTTTTCTTCCTTGTGCTTTCATTTCCGGCATATTCTATCTTTTTTTTAATATTCTTCTTTCATTATTTCTTTCTCATGCTAATCTAAAGTACTAAAATATTCAACTATATTTTTTGGGGGGGTTGTCTTCTGACGAGAGTAATCTTATTATAACGAATTCAATTTGCTCCACATATTTGTTATATCTTTTAGATGTTGTCTCTTCCCTTGAGTTCGGAATCTTATTTTTTATGATTAAAGAACGAACAAAAAAAAACCTACGCTATCTTACGCTAACACACAGCCACAAAATTAGATTAAACCTGTCAAAGAATCTCGCCATTCAAATCAAAAACCTAATAGATATTCTGCTATAATGATAAGCTCCGGTACCCAGAATCATCAATTTCTTATTCTAATATAGCATTGTAATACAGTTTCCTGTTCCGGTATCTTTTTCCATGGACTGCAAAGTTGTGGAACGCTCTTCCTGCTCACTGTTTTCTTTCTACTTACTTGCTCTTTTGAAATATAAAGTCAATAAGTATATCCTGTTTTTATATTATTCAGCTTTCGTACTTGTTGGCCTCTTACACCAAGTTGCTTCATGCCTTTTCTTGAGAGATTTTCATAATATAATCTCACCCAACGAATTCGTGCCTTGGTTAATTGTTCGCGTAACGTTGAGCCAAACTTTAAAAACACATGTTGCAAGTTGTTTTTCTCCATATCAAATATTGCCAAGCGATCCTAATAAAGATTGAGGGTCATACAATACAAACTAGCAGTCAAACACTGGTTCACATGTTAGAATGATCATCCGATCATTGAGTGTTAGGTCATGGGTAACTGACGATCGACCCTAAGAGTTTAACTCTAAGCGCATGAATATGTTTTTTTCCACTTTGACTTTTCTAGTATGAACAATTGCTGTTTAGCAGTGGATAACGAATTCGGTTCGTTGCCTTATCGGTTGCTATAATAAGTTGATAATGTTACAGACAGCAAGGTGGGCCTGAAATACCACGGACATAATGATGTCAAAATTCCCCAGGGAAGCTGACTGATATTCATGGTGCCTGGAACAAGCCGGGATCACATCAGAAATGCGTCATGACGACGTCAATCTCCAAAGGGAAGCTGACCGATATTCATGGTGCCTAGGACAAGTCGGGATCACCAAAAAATTCGTCATGGTAACGTATATCGCCCGTGAAACATTGACCCATACAACACACACGCACAACAAAAAAAAGACGAAACAATAAACAAAAGGCCGGGCGAAAAGGTTATGAGGTCAGAGTTACAAAATAAAAGGATAAGCAACTAGTTGAGGAGAGAGGCCAGAAGCTCAGACCGAGAGAGAGAGAGAGAGAGAGAGAGAGAGAGAGAGAGAGAGAGAGAGAGAGAGAAAGAGTTTTGCAACCCACTCTCATCCACTTAACCTTCACCGTGATGGTTATTGTATTTTAATAAGTGTAAAATAAATAAAAAAGCCATATTTGAAATCATAAAACGCGTCTCGCATTCCTTTAAAATGAAATTAACTTTTCTTCGTACAACTGAGAAAAAAAAATGATAACCACAATCCATTCACATATGTAACAAAAAAACAAAACAAAAGAATAAGTAATGAAATTAAAAATAAACATGAATTATATTTTATAAGACAATAAGAATTTTTTGTAAGTTATCCAATTTTCACTCACAGAATTCAACCATTCATCGCCTTTGAAGTAAAAATCCCATTCTATTTTTACGTTTCATTGAAGAAATAAACAGGCTCTTACTGGCACTAAGTTTTCAGAAACAATGATGCCCAAAATAAGCGTTTTATGAATCTAAGTTACACCGTGGTTACAAAACTATCGACATAAAACTGATAAGAATGAATGTGAATTTCGTGGCACTCGAATGTTACTTTCTATAAAAATAAAGTGCCGTGTACGAAATGACGTTTTGGTAAAAATAACCTATTAAAAGGATACGACCATGTTGTAGGCGAGGATGACGTTCGAGACATCGTTGGAGAAGATGATCATATGGGAGACGTCACAGCGGAAATGAGAGAATGAGGAAATAAATGTCATTGTTAAAAAAAAGCGAGTTTTGGTTATTACTTGCTCCTGTTTGCTTTGCGAGTCAGTGTCACATTGGGGCTTCAAAAGATTAACGTGGGCTGCAAACATTTTTACATATAGATAAACATTAAAATATGTTATTGAACACTATGTTTACATTCCTTTCCAATTCTATGTGTCTATTATATGTTTCCAATTTTATTTAATGTTTGATTAATTTTATGTTTCCAATTTTAATTAATATGCATTAAATTATTTTTAGTTTAGAAAAATATATTACATCCTTTATTATATATATATATATATATAAAATGGACTCATTTTTCTCCTATGATTTTTACCTTAGGATTAAAAATCAAGACATTTCATGCGAATTTAATATTCACAAACTGCAGCACAATATCTTAGGTGTTTTATAGGCATATTACCTCTCCACGTCCTCGATAATCGTAGATTCCTATATTTTTTTCTGTTGAGAGTTAACTGCCACAATCGGTTAAAATGAATCGAAGTAGTAAAATCTTTCCTCTTTAATTAATTTTCCCTTCCCCCGCTACCACTTACACCGCTTCCGAGATCGTTCACAAGGGACAGCTACAAAGAAACACCGGTTTGGATTTTCTTTACTTCGTAGTTGCTTAAAAACTGGAATGCAGTTTTTACCGTGCCTTTCCGTTCTATGCTTTCCACTGGGTGAACCGCACCATGGACTTAACCGAATCGAAGGATTATTTATGCCATTTGTTTTCGCTTTATTTCGTTTTGTAGTTGCTTAAAAACACTGGAATGGAATTTTAACGTTCCTTTTCGTTCTATGCTTTCTACTGGGTGAAACGCAACATGGACTTAATCGAATCGTTTCAAATGGTTTTGCCGATTTTTAAGAAGTTTAACATTTTATTTTCTTTTTTAATATTAAAACAGGATTATTACTTCGCTTATTCTTTACTTTACCCCCCACACATCCCCAAACACCCG
>NC_136486.1:115039059-115044059 GCF_053919585.1 Euprymna scolopes
CAATGACAAACTAAACTACGCACATGCCGAAATGTCACGCGTACAAGACAAATGCACTAACATCTCCGACAAACATACACACACTAACAATTTCCTACAGACCCTCTCACTAAACGGCTACCCTAATACGATCCTATCCTCACTTAAAAAGAAAAAACGCAACACCCGACCCTTCTCCGAAAAAGCCATCCGCAGCGAGGGACTCAACATTCAACTCATCCACAATGGATCTACTTTAAGACAACAGCTCAACCGAAAACATCCATCGCATACACCTTCCCCTTGTTCACTCTCTAATTGCCCAATATCACACACAGGTTTATGCTTTAAGAACCACGTTGTTTACGACTTACAATGCGCTAAATGCAGTGCATCTTACATCGGAAGCACTACCAGATTGCTTCACCACCGCATTAAAGAGCACTTAAACACTACTGCTTCGTCGTTCTATAAACATATTCGCACTTGCATTAATTCAGAACCGGATTTTCACATCAACATTCTTGCTTCTTCAAGAAACGTAGGTCAACTTCGTATCCTCGAATCTTTAATTATTTCAAAAAATACTCCCACACTAAACAATAGACTGGAATTGAGCTCCGCTTTTATAATATAAGTTTAAAACATAAGAAAAACAATAATTAAAATAATAATAAAAAAACAAAACCAAAAAAAAAAAAATCCCTTGCTTGAATAGTCATCTCCCTTGATTCACAAACGCAACAAGTATTTCAAACACCAACTGATTTATTTTAACGTTCTCCTAACGTCATTTTTTGTTTTATATTTCGCGGTATCAAGTGACAAACTCTGCGGCTGCTTTTCCAATTTTGAACACTCTTCCGCTGTCTTCTCTTGTAAAAGGACTAATAGGTCTGAAATATATTGAGATTTATAACACCATTGCATACAACAGAAAAAAAAATACTGTTGTTTAGAGTTAAAATTTGTGTGAAAAAGAAAAAACAAACAACAAAAAAAGAAATTTATTTCTTTTGTTTTCATTTAATTTTACTCTATATAAAAAAAAATCTCGCATTGTTCTTGGCTTTTAATTTTACCTTATAATTTTCTTCAGCAATGCTTCAAGCAAACTACAATCTACATATATATATATATATATATATATATATATATATATATATATCCGACCCAGTTAGACACAATTAATGAACTAAGAGCCACATCACTCTATATAAAAGCACATAAAATATCAATAGATACACACTTGAGTCAAAACAATGAAAAGAATATGCTGTTGTCACAGCCCTAATTTTTATAAATTAGATTCGCACCTAAACAAATTAATGAATCATTATGAATGTACTAGTTATATATCTTTATATATTTGTATGCATAACATTCATGCCTAAACTAATTAACTGATCATTATGAATTTTATCTTTATGTATATGTTTATAATTTTTATGGATAAGATTCGCGCCTAAACTAATGAACCGATCATTATACGTATTTTGTAAGCATATATGTTTATATAATGGTATTAATAGAACGTACGCCGATAATAATGAACGCAATTTTGTTTGGGTATATATTCATTGATTTTTATTGCACAGATTGCGTCTAAACTTATTAATGGAACATTAGGAATTTTACGTACGTATATGTTTATATGCGCATATCTATGTATTATTATGAAAAAAAAACCCTGGGTTTGCAATCTAATAACATCATATTTTTGTGATGCTAAAAATGTCCGATCAAAAACAATATGGGCGAGATGCATTAATTTGAAGCCATATTTTAATATCTAATAATAGACTAGAGCTAAATCACGACAAATGTAAAGAAACTTAGGCAAATTAATCAAAAACTTACGTTTTTTCAATTGCAGCCTACAATTCCTCTAGTATATAACCAAGATAACTGCCCCCCCCCCCCGAGAAATTAAATACTTGAAAAATTTCTAGTCTTACACAATCGAGATACTAGCAAGAATTGTGTCATTAAAATTTATGCGATGATATATATATATATATATATATATATATATATATATATATATATATATATATATATATAAAAGTGAACGTGTCTGTGTGTGTGTCTGTGTATATGTTCGCAATAACTTTGTCAATTTTCAGTCAACACACTCGAAATTTGATATAAAGGGTACTAAGATTTGGAAAAATCTTTGTAATCAGTTTTCGGCCGGAAATTCGGCTGTTAACGGATCAAAGTTCAGCGATTTGACCTTTGAGATCTCTACCAAACTCCTCCGCCAATTTTGGGGCTAAACACTTGAAATTTAATATATAGGTTCCTTGTACATAGATCTAACTTAATAACTTTATTTGGGGCCAAAACGATGAATATTGAAGCGTCAAAGTTAAAAAGTTTATTTTGCTCAACATACATCTCGCACGACTTATTTTTTTTTATGTAGATGTTTGTTTTTGTTTTGCGACACTTTTTGAATTAATTCAAGTATATATGTGAAAGTGTATGTTTACCTCAGTTCGAATGGGGAATATATATATATATATATATATATATGGGTACATATTTTTATCAAATATTTCAATAATACTAGGTTCAGTGCCATTTTTATTAATTGTTGAGGTATTTTTTAAAATAGTTACAACATATTATTTAAAAAAAAAAGTGAATGACGTAGAGAAACTAAAATACATTTCCAAAATATTTTTCCTTAACTCTAATTCAATGTTTCTAAAAAACATAAATTAGACAAAAGAGTGTAAATAGTAGGTGGCGAAGAATGAAAAAAAATATATATATAATAGCACTCCTCCAAAATACATGTATATTTCTATAAATATACAATTGGATATTACGTGAAATCCACTGGTGAGAATAAAGATGGTACGATATTTTTTAACTATAAAACGCCATGTCTTCTTTGCATTTGAAAAAAAAAAAAAAATTATGTTTTATCTGAAGGAGGTTTGCGATGATGAGGGTACAATAAGATTGATACGGGTTGTGATACAATCTGATTGGCCAGCGCAATAAACATGCTAAAAAAAAACTTAATGTTTTCTTATCGTAATGTAACGTAAACATTTTTATCAAACATAAAAAAATATAATATTATTATGACAATGTTTCATTCACCGATATGAATTACATGCATTTTTTGTTGTTGTTGCTTATTTCGATGCGCCGAAACTGATATCAAAATGGCCGTTGATTGGTTGAGGATATATTTTTCAATACTTAGTTTTCGTTTTAATCATTTAATTGAACATTATACTTATTTATAGCAACATGAATAGTGAAATAATTAATTATACACCCATCACAATCTCTCTCTTCCTCTCTTTCTCTCTGTGTGTATATATATATATATGCATATATATGCATAAATATGTGTATATATGCATATATATATGCATACATATGTATATATATTCATATATATATGCATACATATGTATATATGTGCATATATGTATATAACACACATATATATATATACCCACGTATATCCCAGTCTCTCCCAATATACGCACACACACATACACACACACACACACATATATATATACATGTATATATATATATATGAGAAAATTCGTACACAAAGTCACAAAATAATTCATTTACATTTCTAAAGTTTTCTTTATGTGATTATTTACAGGCCTATCAAGTAATTAATTTAATGAATATTCAGTTTTGTCTGGAAAATTTCATGTTTTAAACACACGTATTACAGCGAGTAGCAAAAGTATTTGGTACATTGTTTTTTTTTTACTTATTTCTCATAAAATTTCAAGTTAATTTGAATGGAATTTACATTCAGTCCTTGAACAGATATTATCCATCTAAATTATTACTGAAATGAAGATTACTTAATTGACAAATACTTTTTAACAACTAATCAAATTATACATATCAAAAAGTGTTTAATACATGTATTAATATTTAATTGTATATATTTTTTCTGCCTTACGCTTCCCATAATTTCTACTAGTATCTTACAAACACTTGCTAGTATTTTCAAATATTCTTCTCCGCAAACTTTCTTCAATTCCTTGATATTCTTGGGACCTCTTTTATGCACCCTTTACTTCTAAGTTTGTCAAAGGTTTTCGATGGGACTTAGGTCGGGTGACTGACTAGGTAACTATAGAACACAAATCCCATTAAACTATTTCATAGTTATTTTCAGCCTAATGCTTGGGATCATTTTCTTGTTGAAAAATAAAGTCACTGAACAATTCTATTTCTGCAACACTCTTAAACAGATGTGTTGAAAAAATCATCGTGTATTTTGCTGCATTCATTTTTCCTTCTATGATTTCCATTCCTCCAACTCCATTTGCAGAAAAGTAGCCCTAAATTATCACACTTACACCTCCAAATTTTACAGTGGGAATTATATCAGATGGTTTAAATTCTGTGCCCCTTTTTCCTCCATACACGTGTGCGCATATTTCTTCTGAAAAGCTAAAAATAAAACAACTTTATTCTAGAAGTCATCCGATTCACGTTGATATATATATATATATATATATATATATATATATATGTATTTATATATATATATGTATTTATATATATATAAATTTCAAAGGACCTTTCACGTTTCTAGGTCTCACTAATGAAATCTTTCTTGGTGATATCGAATACACGCCTGCATGGTTCAACGATCTCTTGATTGTGTCCTTGATTACCTCAATACCTCAATAAATGTACACGAATGATCAAAGGATGTGATTTGGAAGATCACTGATGTAGATAAGGAAGAGAGTTGGACCCAGGATGAACACCTGAGAGACATCAGCATTCTTTTTGTCCATCAACCACTATCAACCACTACTCTTATGAATTTATCAGAGAGAAATGACTTAATAATTGAGAAGACCTTTCGAGCTATACCACATCTGGAGACCTTGGGAAGTAGACTATTTTGCCATACTCTATCAAAAGCCTTTGACATGTAAAGAGCAATTACCCTGTAAAGAAGCCTCCGTCGAGAGATTCGCTAATTATCTGAGATATAAGCATAAGCACAT
>NC_136486.1:115051559-115184059 GCF_053919585.1 Euprymna scolopes
ATTCCATTTAAAGTACTTGCAACACCGGCCTATGGATGCAACATTCCAGCTATATGACAGAGGTTGGAGTTTGTCCGATAGTGCGAACCATATTAGATTTGAGACTCTTTTAACATTTCCTATTTTGTAGTCCACGACGGTATGCCTTTATTCAACCACTCGCCTCTTGACGCATTGACAGTGGTTATCTTACGGAGTTTAAGCGAATCATTAATAATTTATTATGCGTTGTGAGATAAGGGAGGAGATATTGCGGTGTCGCCTTAAGCTTAACGACCGTTAATCAATTGCCGTTCCTTTAGATTAATCGCATGGTGTGAAACTGATTTTCGCGACAAAGTAATAAAAAATAATAAAAGTCGCAGATGATATTATTGTATAGATCGTCCATCATCATTCGTGATCAATCTGAAGTTCTGCCACACAAAAACCACCTAACGTTCAGCTGTAATGTTCTGTTTGGGGATTACTACCTTACTATTCGACACAATACAATATATATATATATATATATATATATATATATATATATATATATATATAGTGGAGATGGTAATTAATAAAAACTGAAGAAAGTGCTCAATACTGTTGTAGAGCAAATATGCGTTTTATTTTTTATTTCCGTATCTTTCTGTTAAGTTACAATAGCCGAAACAATAATGTAACTTAACAGAAAGATACGGTAATAAAAAATAAAACGTATATATATATATATATATATATATATATATATACATATATACATATATATATATATATATATATATATATATATATATATATTGGAAATAGGTAACACACCATTCACTATGACTATGCAATTATTGCAGCTACGCACCTAGAGGACGGAGCGATTAAACCTGACATAATAATATGGGATAAAACGAATGAAAAAGGAACCCTAGTATAAGTTAGATGCTGGGTTCAACGGAGATGAGGGGGGAAAGATAAATAAATACCAAGATCTTGTATATGACATGAAAAGAAACTGGAATCTTAGGAAGATCTACATCATTCCAGTAATTTCAGGAGCAACTAGTCACAGGAAAGGAATTTCTAAAACTATCTGGCGAATATACCCGGTGAATTCAGTGCAAAGAAATAGAAAATAAAATTGTACTTAAAAGGGCGGTTTAAATCTTTAAAAAATATTTCTTGGTTAGTTGGTTGGTTGTTTTTGTTTTACGGCATATCAACCCTTTTCGGGTTATTTAATGCCGAATCCAAAGATTTTGAAGAAAAATATTTTTAATAGAATATATTTGTTGTTTTCACGTTGGTTTCTATTTAACCCATAGTTGGGACCCTAACAGGTACTACCACTCCGGGTCAGAGTGGACCTGGGAGCAATGGTAATTAAAGGGTGGCTCCACACTTCCCAAAGCCCACATGCTGGGGCCTCACCACTGGATATAGTTTAAGGTCATATCCAGGACCCTCATTGAGGGACTTTTACCCTCTGCAGGGGGGCAGTCGGCGTATTCTAATGCTCCACCGACAGGGCCTAGAACGTTAGAGACATTGGATGAATACTTGGCATCTGTTGGGATGCCACATCCACAGCTAAAACAAAATGATAAAATAAATAAATGTTAAAAAAAGTAGATGCGCTCTGTATAACAGGTAACATACTTAAAAACTACGTGCATTATATTAGTTGAAACCATATCTCGGATAGTCTGATAATTTGAGGAAACTAAGAATATTGAACCTCATAAATACGTTTATCAAAAATAATAAAACTTTTTCCACGATAAAACATATGCTACTTCTTAGAGAATTTGAACATAAGCAAACACTCTTTGATCGAAGTAAATCTAAACTTTGGTGAAGATTAAGTCAAGATTAAGTTAGTTTAGGGGGTGCTTGCCCATAATACCTTCCCAAGAATAAACTAAAATAAAGAAAATATTTATAATGTACGATAATCTGACGGAAAGAAAATAGCGTCCACCAAAATTAAATTTCTTCTTTTCAAGCTTGGCGAAGAGGTTACCCTTTCATCAAGAGGATGTCTAGTTAATTACTGATGGCCTCACTATAGGCGATTGACAGCAAGTATTTCAATTTCAGTTTTCAGTACCGACTCTGGGTGCTTTTGTAGTAATCTTTGCCTTTCGCATATTTAGCTACACCTTGTGTTACATTATCCCTCCTGGCGGGGTAGGTTCTACTTATAAATAAGAGGGTTAAATTAGACCACATATTATAATTTCAAATTAAGGGTTGTCAACATTATACAATAAAGAAAAACGGAATTGATTAAGATTAGTTCATTTCATATGCTTTTAAAGATTTTTTTCGCGTATTGTGCAATTATTTGGATCTCTTTTGCACTTGATTCACTGGGTATTTTCGCCAAGTAGTTTTTTGTTCTCTTTCCTGAACCCAATGGTCTATGCTTTGGTAATAGTGGAATATTCTTAAGTTGCTAATTTTTTTTTCATGTCGTACATTATGTGGTAATACATATTTATGTATTTGAATCTGTAACAGATCCTCGGAGTTTTTCATGGTCTGGTCTAATAGAATCGAGGAGTAGGGATGAGTCTTTCTGTGAATTTACTGGCTAGTCTATGTGGTATGCAGTCGATATGATGAATCTCAACAGGATGTCTGCTCGTGTGTTTGTGGTACAAACAAACACATACTAACGCTACAGCAATTTCCTTTCACATCAACGCAACTAACACAAACAACATGGACATTATCAATAAAAATAAATCTGACATAATTCAACCTAATAATCCGATAACTATTTAATTATAAAACTATTTAAATTTCACATAACATAATAACCTTAACTTTTAAAGCAATTAAGGATTTGCCCCACACAACACGTTGTCCCCATCTCCGAGACCACTTTTCCCATCTTGCATTAAAAGAAATAATGAGCGTCTTGTTCGATGTATTATATTTTCGAGATGACCAGAAATATAAAATCCTATACTTACAAACATGAACGGGAATTCCAGCACAACAATTTCGAATTAATATACTAGCTATGATTATTATTATTTCGAATTAATATACTAGCTATAATTATTATTATTTCGAATTAATATACTAGTTATAATTATTATTATTTCGAATTAATATACTAGTTATAATTATGACCACTTTTCACGAGTGTTTACCTTGTCTACCGCAAGTTATAATTATGACAACTTTTCACGAAAGTGTAACCTGTCTTCTCATCATGTAACGCAAACCTTAGATTCTGATCATATTCTATGATGAAACATTTAGAAAAAGCCGCATTCAAACAATGCAATATACCTTTCCACTGTATAATAAACTCCGATTCCGGTTAAAGTATTATTCACTTTCACTGCATTCAATCCACGTTTCCGTTTTATTTGTTTTCCTTTTCGGTGCTAATGCACTTACTGATCCGCGCTATTTTTTTAAAATCGCATTTCCAAGTGTAATTAAAGTTTTATGCTATGTTTTTTTTTTAATTCAATTGTAAGGTTAAAGTACAGAATAGTTACAAAACACCCTCCCCTCCCCATGTTAAGAATGGCGTTTTAAATAATAACCTTATTATTTCAGCACGGATCAATAAGTAAATGAGTACCTCCTTTTCATTGTTCATTACCTATTTTTTACATTTTTGTCGCATGCGTAGCATTTTTTTCCCCACTAGTTACATACGTGCCAAAATCTCTCAATGTGTTTATTTTTATTTTTTTCCTGTTTTGAATTTATTGTCAATAAATTACAATTTTTCAGTTTCTCAGAGGGCATTCGTTGATCCGAATGAAACGATAAACCTCTTGTCTTTCGCGATATTTTCCCCGTATCTGATTTTGTTTTTGTCTTATATTTTTCACGCACAACAAATGTCCACACATATTGCATAAGCATAAAACTTTAGTGTCTGTTGATACAAATAAGACATTTTTAAATATAGCAATGTAAACATATTGTTATCACCTCATTAAACAGTGATTGAATCTCTATGAAAATTTATAATCAAAGGTCAGTCGTTGCTGTAAGGTACTAGGACTACTCTATAATAATCACTGCTAATTTGACATCATATAGAATTGATTTTTTTTTCTTTTCAATGTTAATTGATGTTGGTCAAGGTGTTAAATACTAGATTGCAAAGTTAAAATTTACTTTGAAATTAGGTTCGAATATTTTGACGAAAGATTGTAGGCAAACAATAAATATGTAAAAATAAAACACAAATAATGATATATATATATATATATATATATATATACATGTGTGTGTGTATTTATTTTTATTTATTTGTATGTTTGTATTTATTTATATTTATTTATATATTTATAAGTGTCTGTATGCATGGGTAATGTATATGTGTGTATATATGTCCATATATGGGTATATATATATATATATATATATATATATATATATATATATATATATATATATAAGTAGGTTGTAGTTTGCTTGAAGCATTGTTGAAGAAAATTATAAGAGTCTCTTCCGCTGTCTTCTCTTGAAAATGGACTAATAAGTCTGAAATATATTGAGATTTACAACACCATTGAATACAACAGAAAAAAAAATTACTGTTGTTTAGAGTTAAAATTTGTGTGAAAAAGAAAAAACAAACAACAAAAAAAAAAAGAAATTTATTTCTTTTGTTTGCATTTAATTTTACTCTATATAAAAAAAAATCTCGCATTGTTCTTGGCTTTTAATTTTATCTTATAATATATATATATATATATATATATATATATATATATGCACTTGTGTATATGAGTCTGTATGCATGTGTTTGTATTTATGTATGTGCTCGTGCATGCATGTACTTTTGTATACTAGAGTATATGTCTATGCAGATATATGTATGCGTACTTGTGTACACTTGTGCACACATGTGTACGTGTGAAATAGTTGGTATAAAATCACCTAATTAATTATACTCACTTCTATATCTGACTTGTATCTTACCCTTCCCTTTTTACTATAGGTCAGTATGCATGTATCTATATTTTTGTATGTGTATTTTTGTTTATATATGTATGTCTATGTCTGCGTATGTATATATGCTTTTATATTTATACATGTACGTATGTGTGTACCTATATGTATGTATATGTATGCGTTTATGTATATATATGTGTATATGTATGTATATGTATATATATGTGGATGTCGATATATATGTATATGTGTGTGTAAGTGTAGCAGTGTCAGAAATTTCGTGAAAATAGTGAATAATTCCACCCCATTTTCCAAGCTTATAACTCCTCGAAAAATGTAATTCAAGCCCTAATTTTTTTTTTCAATTAAAGGAGCAAGGACCAAGGTTCCATTAAAAAAAAACGAAAAAAAAACAATGTGTTTTTTTTTTAAAAAAGGTTTTAAACTTCGGACTTTACAGGTAAATTTCTAAAAAAGGGATTTTTTTTGTTTTAAATTTGAATATATTATTTATTGACCTTTTCTCTTCAGATTGTGATATATAAAACTATTTGACATAAATTAATTATTTACTTTTTAATAGACATTTCAAAATGAGAGGCGTGAATTATTCGACCCCCTGTCTTTCCAAGCTTATAACTCCTCGAAAAATGTAATTCAAGCCCTAATTTTTTTTTCAATTAAAGGAGCAAGGACTAAGGTTTCATTAAAAAAAAAAGACAAAAAAAATGTGTTCTTCTTATAAAATAAGGTTTTAAACTTCGGACTTTACAGGTAAATTTCTAAAAAAGGGATTTTTTTTTGTTTTCAATTTGAATATTTTATTTATTGACCTTTTCTATTCAATTTGTGATATATAAAACTATTTGACATAAATTAATTATTTACTTTTTAAGAGAAAGTTGAAAATGGGTGACACTTGGGGGGCGTGAATTTTAAAAAAAACGTTTGTCTAAAATATTATATTCGGTTTATTGGAAAGAACATAAAATTTCACATTGACCCTGAAAATATCGTAAAAATAGAATCAATAGAAACATTTTGATAGATTTTTAAAGTTTAAAAATTGAAAAATATTGAGTTCGGAAAATTCATTACTGTTTAAAAAAAAAATTCTATTACTTTTAAAACAACTGTAATAGTTTATTTTGGAAGTATAATCCATAAAGAAAATAAATAACTCACTTTTAACAGAGAAATTACGAGATTTTTATATTGTATTCGCAGTTTCGTGTTAGGGGTGTCAAAAATTCCTACAAAAATTCTGATACTGCTAGTGTAAGTGTGTTTATATGAATTTTCGTTTGCTTCTGTGTACAATGTAGGTACCTGTGTTATATTTAGCATTATACCCGCCTAATTAATTATTCTTATGTTTATTTGTATCTATTTATATGTATCCCACCTCTAGTTCTATATAGACATGTGTTTGCATGTGTATCTAAATGTATGTTTGTGTATGTATATACAATAGGTATATGTATGTATCCTACTACAATACTGCATTTGTTGATGTCAGTTTAAGGGTTTATTATTTAGACCAAACAACTATTTTTATTTTACTTAATTTAATTTTATTTTAAAAACAACATACATAACATTATTATTGTTATTATTATATCATTATTATTATTATTATTATTATTAGTAGTAGTAGTAGTAGTAGTAGTAGTAGCAATTATTTATATTAACATTATAAATAGAGTGGTATTACATTATTTATTAAGTGGTTCTTTATTATATAATTAGTTATATTTTCTTTAGTGGTTCAACACACGTTACAATTTTTTAACTTCGCCTTACGCCATCTTTGAAAATACGAAACTATTACTCCAAAAACGTTGTCTTTCCTCAGGCGAGTAAATTACCATATACGATAAGAATAATTATCCTTTTTTTTTCAATTAAGGTAAGGTTTTCGTCAAATTGTAGATTTAGTATATCGGTCATCTTATTGTTTAATGATTCAATTTTAAAATTTGCAGTTCACGAACTCTTTATATGTAAATATTTTCAGTATATACCTAGAAAATGCTCGATATGTTAGTAGAACTAGGTTATAAGTTCTACTTATTACAAATTTATCAGATTTGTTGTTGGAGTATTTGTTTCCCTATATTAACAACTTCGTAACGATGTTATTTTTCCGCTAACTTTGTGTTTTTCTTTAAAAGAGGTACAAACTGTTCTTATTATTCATATATATATATATATATATATATATGTATATATATATATATATATATGAATGAGTCGTCCATTATTTATTTACATATGTTAATTATTAAATATTATTACGTGCATAGAGGACATACCTATGAACATGCATGTTTTTAGCTTAAAGCCTTCATCAGCGTGAGTTAGTATCGAACTCATGAGACCAACATCCGCAGTCTGATACTAAACAAATAAACCATCATGAACCGCCACTTGAATACTCAATTTTTCATCGCTTTTAAATTTAAGGCTTGTTGTTGGCGTTTTTTAGCGATATTAGCAACTATGAAACGCAGTTATTTTTATATTTTCCGATTATTTTTTAAAAATTATAAGCTTTCCTTGTTATTCACACACACACACACGCACACACACACACACACACACACACACACACACACACACATATATATGTATATATATTATTAGTCGCCTTTATTTTTACTAGTCTGGGTGCCCGACATTCCCCGGATGTTTGGAGGTGTGTGCTGAGCAAAAATAAAATAAAAAAAGTTGTAATAGGTAGGCAGGCAGGCTCGAACCTGTACCACGAAAGAGGTAGAGAACGTGAAAAAATGTGACGTTTTGGTTGTTGCGTCCATACCCAAACTGAAAGTTGCGAAGGTTTAAATTAAGACTAGTCAATCGAAAATAGGGGATGACTTTCGAAATTATCGACGAAATAAGCGACCCTCTTCTTGTAAAAAAAGTGCCCAGTTGAGGGTGAAGGATTTAATGTTTTAGCGAATTTGTCGATATTTGTCGTCTGAAGGGCCTAACTTTAAAACGATATCGATTTCGTGAAAATCCGTCGCCTCTGTCAACAGTTTTAGGCAGACATACATAATACACACATACATTTAAACAGACTAGTGAGATTTATACTACAGATGGGCGCAATGGTTTATTTATTTTCATTATGAAATATTGTTACGTTCATAAAATGTATACCTATGGATATGCAAATTTTTACTTTAAGTCGTCATCAGAAAATCTTTAATTTAAAAGCGATAAAAATTGTGTGTATTCAAGTGGCTATGTTATACAGTATCAAGCCGCAGATGCTGGTGTCATGAGTTCGATCCTAAGCATATGCTGATGAAACATGCATGTCGGTGGGTATATATTTTATGTGCATAATAATATTATATATATATATATATATATATTGTGTATTTTGGCAGAATGTTTTCATTCAGACAAGTATTTGTTGAACAGCACGGGGTGTTTTTGCTTAAGGAGCTTTTAATGGTAATTTAAAAATTTTTCCAATTGTCGTTTTTATTTCTCGTTCGAATCTGTGCAAGACAGTTCCATAGTCGCCTTCGTCCATCTGTTTTATCTTTTGGTTGTTTTTTGCAAGTAGTTTCGACTGAGTTTCATCAGTCGTCTCCTGGCAGTTTTGGATTGCTGTTCGTTTAAAATCTGAATGTTTTTCTAGCTGAAATTATATTTAAATTTCTTGACTAGTACAGCGTCTCGTGTGTGTTTTTTAACATGTAAAGAACATGGCTAAATAAATGGACAATGGTTTAAAAAGTGTGATTTACTAGATGGTATAGAATATACAGTTTTTTTTATTGGCAGGTTTTTCTAGAAAGTTTATATATGTATATATATATATATATATATATATATATATATATATATATATATAGAGAGAGAGAGAGAGAGAGAGAGAGAGAGATAGGGAGGCAGAATGCAGAGAGGGAGAGAGAGTGAAAGAAAAAAGAGATAAGGGGCTAAAAGAAAAAAAAGCATAGAATACAAATGGATACACGTGTTGAAATTGCTGTATATGGACTGTAGCATCGGACATAAACGTTAAAATTTTGTCGAGGTTGCTAACATTCCAATATAATCATTCATTTACAAAACGCGGAAATCGTTGATTCGCTAGGAAATAGAGCAAATACACAATCTTTGAGAAAATATAATTTCTTTGGAAGGAACATATTTCCCGATTATAATTCTATACGAAGGAGCGGCTACTCTTTGCCTACGTGTTTGCAGATAAAAGCATTCCTCGCGAGAGGTGGTATTTCGTAGTCGTAATACTTATCTCGAAGAGAAATATTTATAATAAATATACTTAAAATAATGTTTATGCGTTCAAAGTTCCTGCCTTTCGTCTTAGCCGTCCAATAAAACATTTCCGACCATCTGGCGGGTGGAAATGTGTGAAATATTTCAATGATTTATCCCATTGAGATTCGCCAGAAACGAAGATGATCCCCAGGAATACGGAGGAGGGGTGCTATCATTCAAGATAAAATACATCTGGCCAGTTAGACTGACCTACTGAACTAAATATTTTCTTTTCACAAACATGGACATATTGGACTCATCTCATATTAACTACATAACGAAAGTAATTATGAATTTATGAAACCCTCTTCCTAGGTAAAGATTAGATGCATTTTGTTTGTAAACGTTTTTCCTAGTAACATATTATAAATCTATTTACCTAGCAACTATTATATAAAAGGAAAGTTGTTTGTGTGTATATGTACCTGTGGGTTTGTTCCTTATAGACTCGAAAACGACCGAGCTGATTTTATGAATAAGTACTTTATGTATCTTGTAGTGATTTAGATAAGTTTTGTATCGGAATATCTTCGATAAGCATCGATAATCGATAATAAAAATAATCTTTTTTTTTTTTTACATGGGTGTCACCACTTATCAAGGCCCAGAGGCCACTCGAGGATAAGGGTTAATAGGTATACATTAGTCATTGTGATTTTAGCATAGTAAACAGTGGGAATTTTGTAACTTGGATTACTTAGGGGGACGATTCAATTAGAACTTGTTCACATTGGACTTTTTCTTTTTTTTTCATAGGTATCAACACATTATCAAGGCCAAGAGGCCACTCAAGCATAAGGGTTAAAGAGTGTACAGTAGAAATTGGACAATATAATAATCATTAGTAATGAAAATTTGTTAAATTTGATAACTTATATGTAACGGCTCATCAAGAACTTATTTACGTTAGACTTGAAGACAACCATATTGTAGTCAGCCGGAAAGCAGGAAAACGGAAGACAATTTCACAGGCGTGCAGTTCTAATAAAAAAAGCTTTGTTCATGGAATCTACGTTTAGGTTTAGGAACATATAAAGAGTGGGGGGAATTATTGATAGTGTTTACAGCTAGACGAGTGTTTCTAATGTGAGTAATTAAACAAAACAAGACAATTATATATATATGTATATATATGTATATATATATATAAGATGACATACCTTTCATAAAAACAATGCAGCTACTATTCGATTTTTAAAAATTTAATTAATCATGGCCAAATACTTCTATTTTTCTAAAGTTGATGTGTTGTTATTCTTCTTATGAGTCATGGCATAAAATATCTAAAAAATTGAAACAAAAATTATATGATTGTTTCTGTGATGATATATTTTTAATAAATGAAAACATTGTTACTTGAATCTAATGTTTATATATATATATATATATATATATATATATATATGTGTGTGTGTGTGTGTGTGTGTGTGTGTGTGTGTGTGTGTGTGTGTGTGTGTGAGTATTTGCGGGTGTATGTACATGTACATGTGTTTGTAATTGTCAGAATATTGGAATAATAATGATAATAATGATAATAATGATAATAATAATAATAATAATAATAATAATAATAATGTTTATTTTAATGGATATTTTTTTTACTTAGACCGATCCGTCATTCATTCTCTCCACTCATATTGCTATTTTTCATGAGGTTACAATTGCAATATTTAATGTTTCCGAGTTGTATATATGATAAAAAGGTAGAATATTCATTAAACCTATGGCAAATGTAGTAAACTATAAAAATAAATACTAGCAACATGTAAACAAAGTAAAGTTGTCGACAATTGCCAATGCTGAATGTTTACGTAATAAAACGTAAATTAAACCTTGGAATTAGTATAACTCGGTCAAGAATTAAACAAACGGTCAAGAATTAAGTTCTCACAAAGTGTTGAAGGTTTAATGGAAACATCATTTACGAAGTGTTTTAAATATGTTTTCAGGCAATTTTTGTATAGGCATTTAAATAAATTTTAGACTATTGAAAATTCAATATTTTATTACTATGTATCTTATGAGACGACTGATCAATTTTTGTGATTTTAGGTTCATTTGGACAATTACAGCGGGAACTGGAATACTCCCTACTAAAGTCCGATTGTTACAGCTGGTTTATTTAAAAAATGCAATTCATTTCAAGGGGTCATAATAGGGGTCAAATTTAAAAAAAATTGACCTTTTTTTTTGCTCAGCACACACCTCCAAACACACGGGCAACGCCGGGCACTCATGTTAGTATATCTATAAAAGTGAACGTGTCTGTGTGTCTATCTATCTGTCTGTCTGTCTATGTACATTTCCCTACGCAATAACTGTAAATGTTTAGTCTACAGACTCGAAATTTGATATACAGGGTACTGAGATTTGGGAAAATCTATGTGATCGGTTTTCGGCCATAAATTTGGCTGTTAAGGGGTCAAAATTCAACGATTCGACCTTTGTCAACTCTATCAAAATCCTCCGACAATTTTGGGTCTAAACACTTTAAATTTTAGATATAGGTTCCTTGGACATGCATCTAACTTAATAACTCGACTTGAAACCAACACAATGATATTTAAGGGGGCATAATAGGGGTCAAATAAAAAAAACTTGACCGTTTTTGTTTTTTTTTCTTTTGCTCACCATACACCTCGAAACACCCGGGCAGCGCCGGACCGAAATGCTAGTATATATATAATTGTGCGAATGGAAATTTAACCAATTTCTTGGATTCTGCATTTTCGGATTTTACCGTCATTGGATACTTTACCCTTCACCAGACTATCCATTTACGTGAAATCACTTTTTTCTTCACCCTATTCCCACTGCTTCACTTTTTGTTATCAAGTAAGATCTATGACTAACTTTTAGTTTCATAAATTACTTTTGCAAGCAAAATCCGATATATATATATATATATATATATATATATATATATATATATATATATATATATATATATATATTATACAAACATAATTAGTTACATATGTGCATATATGTTTCCATTTTTAAATGTATCGATTGAACAACTATCTATAACTTTTATAATTTCTTTCCAATATACTCTTCTTAGGTAAGCTGAAATATGAAAAAAAAAAATTAATGTATTAAGATATTTGAATTTTTGTATTGGTAGGGAATTCTTTCGGCCTGACGAAGACATGCCTTTTGAACAGAGGCACTATAAAAACATGTATGCACATATGAAGTCAATAATTTTAGTTTAAATAAACACACTATAAACACGCGAATTTCAGTGGATTTACATCTAAGAAAGAAATAGTATGTAACCATTATATATATATATTTATATGTGTGTGTGTGTGCGTGTATCTCGTTCAATACATATGAGTACGCATAATATATAGATAATAACTAGAGGAAATACTTTGAGGCAAATTAGGCTTTCTTTAATACATATATGTTTTAATACAATATATACTTTCTATATGTTTCTAGTCATGCATAGAGAACGTATTTATAATAGCGGAGCCATTGTTTTGCTTTCACTAACCATTTTTAAATCACTTGTTGTAAACTGCGTTATTATTTTGTCAAGTACTTAATACATGAAACACTGAAGAGTAGCTTTTCAATTGAAAAGTTTCATGTGTCTACTTGAAAAATATTTGGGCCTGATTTAAAAATTCCGACAGTGTAATTCCTTCTAGTATAATTTTATCTATATATCAATATAATTGTATATATATATATATATATATATATATATATATATATATATATATGTATATATATATATATAATTTTATCTATATATCAATATAATTTTATCTATATATCAATAAAGTTAGAATGTAGATGAGGATTATTCTATATACTTAAAAGGATTTTTTTGAAATTTAAATTTGGTATGTATTGTATCCAGACATATGAAAAACTTTATCATCGGTTATCATCCAGAAAAAAAAGGACTGCTAGATCAAATTCAGAAAAAAAATTGGTACGTGAGGGTCATCGGATTTTCATCTCTTTGTCAACCGTTTCACGAATGCGCATGCGTAGCTGTGAAACATGATAGTTTTTTATGTTAAGAATAAATAGATTAAAATACATGTCAAGCTGGTGTAATGATTATTGTACTTGGCTCACTGACTTTAGGTTTTTATTTCCATCTCAGTTCGAGTGTTACTTACAAGAAGTGAACCATTTAGAACTGAAACATAATACGCGTATGCACATGTCTCAGCCTCTACATTAATTTAAATATAATATTTAGGCGTATTTTACGACCGAGCAACGCCAGGTAGCCTGCTAGTAAAGCTATTAGATAACGATAATATGTCTGATAAGCGATAAGCAAAAACGATGTTATGCGAAATACATTGAATTACAAATGAAAACGTATACTATGGAAGCACAAGAAGTTTCTTGTGATCTCAAATGAATTTATGAATGTAAGACATGCCTACAGCAACCGATTGAAAACTCTCGTGAATCCTTTCGGTCTTTTATGTTTTAATTTTGCATTTTATACGTGCATGAATCGATAGTCTCTTCTCACAAAATAGCATCAATTATGGTAAAAGGATTACCTATTGATCTAATATTGTTGGAAAATCTCATTTCGATTATGCAATCTTAGCAGCTGTTATAAATAAAATATAATTGTGTATATTAAGGAGAGCAAAAAAGCTTAAGAGAACGAATAGCGGTGCTCCAGGAAGTGACGTAAAAATTAAAGTACATAGCGAAAAGAAAAGAGTAATCACTCTTCTTGTCCTTTGTCTTTGGTACGGGGAAGACGTGTTTTAGAGGTTATCTCTCTTCTTTTATGTGAGAGACTAATATCATGTATTAATACTGTGGGTTTTTTAAAAAATTAATTTCGTGTTTCTAAAATTACAGTAAGAGAGTTATTTAGAGTCAGAGTAACGACAACGGATGCGACGTATTAATATAAAGAGAAAGTGATAGAGATAAAAAAAATAAGTCTATACACAAACAACACAGGTGATCGACAAGTCTACATATGTTGCTACTACGATACGACGTGTAGACATATGTGTTTACGTGGCGAAGAATGCATTCTAAATACCTTTAACTTAAGAGTATTTTTCTATACCAATTGAACATTTATAGTTTAGGGGCGGCTTAAATAAGTTTTGAAAGAAGTGAAGTATTTCCCTTGGAGTATCAAAATATTTCCCATCATCTCGAAATTTATTAACACTAAGTGAAAGGTTTATTGAAACATGGTACAGAAAATTATTTGTTTTTTCATCTTTTTTGTCTCTACTAAATTTTCTCGACATTCCACACAATCTTTTTAAGCATTTATATACCTATTTACCAGTAATGGGGCAAGCATACTACCATAACGTATGATATAAATGTTTACCCTTTATAAGAAATCATAAATTGCTGTGATATGTATTTTTAAATTTATAAAATAATAAACGAGAATATCTATTAAATATATACTTACAATTTATATACTTATAAAATTGATAAATCTGTATAATTGTTAATCTTATAAAGATGATAATGTATAACATTTGTAAATATATATATTAGGTTGGTGCTAAGATAATGCCGTTTTTTTAATATATAAACGATATTATTTTTGCACCAATCTAATACTTATGAACTACACCATTATAATATATAATGGTATCAATCAAATAAACACTTAACAAATCTATATAATTATAAAACTCAAATGACCTTGTAACGAGTGATGTAACCCATTTTCGGGTTTACGACATCCCGTTACGCTTGCGCGCATAAACATAAACCCATAACAACATAAATAAATAAACACAAATCGCTTATTTTGCAGATTTGACCTGCGCACTAAAATATTAACGTTTTCGAAATTATTATTTAACATGAGAAGAGTGGAGGTGTTTTGCAACTATTCTTTATTACAACTATACTGTCGCTATTTTATTAGAACTAAACAACATTAACCCGTTGACAAACAAAAGAAAAATTGTAGTAAAGCCAAGACTACTACTACTACTACTACTACTACTACTACTACTACTACTACTACTACTACGACTAATAATAATAATAATAATAATAATAATTTCCTTCCTCCCTTTCTTCCTACTTTTTATTTTTGTTTACATTTCTAGATACAAAATAGTTGCATGAGAACGGTGAATTTGTTGACATATTTACTAATCTGTTTCAATATTAGTTTTATTTTATTTTATTTATTTAGGTTTTATTTTTTTGCTTCAGGTTGAATTAATTATTTTTTTTTTTTTAGACTTTAAGCTTCTATAACTTGATTGAAGGATTCCAATATGGGTTTTTCATTCTTATATTTCTCATCGGTAGAGTTATATGCGTTTTTGCTGCTTAACGACTTTCGTCGGCGTTCGATTCGTAGGAAAATCCTGTTTAATTTTCGATTTTTGAGCGATTATTCGGGAAAATAGGTAACTTTACACGAATAGGGAGGATTTTTTAAATATGTTTGAGTGATCCGTCTGTGATTTTTCATTTTAATATTCTTTCATAGAAATGTTTCTGTTATGTAAAAAAAAACCCAACTATTTTCTTTACGTCACAAGTGTCACGCTCGTACATGAATTCCATAGCTAATATAACATACTGACCCAACGGGTCACGGGGAGTGTAGTATTAAATAAAATTAATAAACCGTGAATGTATGCAACTGATAAACTTATAAAAATCATTAACCGTACTCTATGAACTTACAAGCTTTAAAATCTAAAAAAAACTCGTAAATTATAGACATACGAAGTAGATGAAACTAGAAAGTATTATCTATAATTTGATAAATTGTATATATATATATATATATATATATATATATATATCCACATAAATATATTACATAGAAAATGCGAGTAATATGGTTAAGATAAAATTTAGAGTAAAAAGACTAGTTGTTAAAACTGGAAAAGGAAAGGATAAGATATTCTAGTAAAAAATATAATAAATTCATAACATAAACTATTGCAACATAAACAATTTATAAATAATATTAAATTGAATTTTTCAAATAATTATTAATGCTGCAATATTTTATGTTATACATTTATTATATGTTTACTGGAATATTTTTCCTTTCTTTCAAAGTTTTTACAAATAGTCCGTTCATTTTCTAAGTTTAATCGTAACCATATTACTTTTTATGCTCACGTTTTTCTATGCAATCCATGATTTTTCAAGGCTTTGCTTGGAAATAATCTTCTCTTATTGGATTCAATATCATACGCATTACAAGCAATCCATAAAAATTTATTTCCAACTTCTTAAATTGACTAAAACAAAACAAAATAAATAAAATACATTATTAAGTAAATACACAGAAAGAAGGGGCAAAACAGAGAAAAACAGAATTAACGGGCAACATCGTAAGCGAAAGATTATCAAACCTAGCACGGCAAAGAGCATCACGTTGTTAACTCTTTCTATGTAACTCAAATAAGATGGCATGCGAGCGACATTTCCGCTATAATTTATGAAGGTGTGGACGACGAAAAGGTTACCTTGGTAACCAACATCGATTCAGAAGAAATCGTGTTTTAAAACATCAATCTTGAAAACATTTATTCTTCAAATTTCACTCAACGCTTCTAACGGATATAAACAAAAAAAACTACACAGATTTTCAAAATGCGCGACCACGCGCCACATATCCGGCTTGATAAAAACCCCGCAGTTAACAACATCACGTGGACTCTTCATCGAACTACCTTCCACTACATTACGTCGAGAAAGAAGAGGGAAAAAAGATTGACAAAGGAATCTTACTCAGAAATATATTTCTAAAAAAAATAAACACCCGTTTATTTTATTTAAAAAAATCGCGTTGAAGTTTTGGCTTCAAATGTATTTATACATGTTTTATTCTTAAAATTTCACTCAGCGCTTCTAACGGAGATAAACAAAAAAAACTACTCCCACACACACACACACACACACACACACACACACACACACACATATATATATATATATATATATATATATATATATATATATATATATGAGGGTCGTTCCAAAAGTAGACCTTAGTATTTACTTTTTAACTCAAAAAGTTAAACAGCTAAGAATTTAATGACGCAACTCTGCTTTTAGCTAACATTTATGACATGGATTGTTTTCTTAGAGTCTGACACCATCAATATTTCTCAGGTCATGAATGCATAAATTTACTTATCAGAACAGTGTAATTTATTCATTATTTTAATAAAGTTGGGTGAATAAACGCATGTTATCTAACAAATTTTCCTCTATATTTAAATGACATAAGATACATGCTAAAATCTTCTTTAGTTCTAGGACTGGGTTATTTTTTAAATTTCGTTTTACTTATTCAGTGTTTATTAAGAGTGAAAGGTGACGGCTAATCTATACATAAAAGAAAAAATGTGTGTTTATGTATGTATGTATGTATGCATGTATGTATGTGTGTTTGTGTGTTTGTATGTCTCGCAAAAACTTTCCACACGGGTCACGGATTTTCGCCAGACGGTATCATTTTAACCTTCCACATTCGCCCGACAAAAATCGAAAAATTCGCCAAAAACGTTAATTTTTTCACCCTGAAATCATCACTTTTTTACAGGGGGGGGCAGCAAAACCCCTTCTCTCATGACAAATTCGTTTCTACGCATGCGTCATACAACGTCGTAACCGGATTTACTTTAAATATTTGAAAAAGCGACACAACTTCGGCGACGTCGTCTTAGCTCAGTTTCTTGGAGGGCGGCCTCATTTTCTAAAGGTTTTGGGTTCGAATCGTGGTGTTAGATGTCTTTTTTATTTTAATATTGAAGCAGAGTTATTTAAGCCATTTTTCAAACGTTCGTTTTTCTGTTTTTTTACTTCGCTTATTTTTAAGTTTTCATTAAGACCCCCACCTCACCCGACCACACACATCGAAAAACACTCGGACAACGCCGGGTACCCCCAGAAGCTGGGTTATATAAGCCATTATCACGTGTTTTTTCAACGTTCGTTGTTCTGTTTCGCGTTTTCTTTATCGTTCGTTTGCCTTACGTTAGTTTTTTTTTACTTCGCTTATTCTTATGTTTTGATTAACACCCCCTACCCCCGCCAGAGCGCACACACCTTCAAACACCCAGGCAAAGCCGGGTACCCCCCCCCCCCCGCTTGTCTAAATATAAAAGTCAAAGTACGACAAGGCATTATTTAGATTGATAAAAGTAAATATAACAATAGTAGTGCTACTATTTCTCACGTAATTGTAGAGAGAAAAGGGGGCGAGAAACGGGAGACAGAAGGAGATATATCACGTAGAAAAAGATTAATTTTTAGCTTTTCTTTTTTATTTAAAAAATACAACTGACTTTGTGACACAGGGATAGAATAATAAAATCTGGTAAGTTGTCGCAATGAACGTTTGTTCATAGTCGTAGCTGCTAATATGGTTAAACTTTAGGTTTTCGGCGTATCTTTCAACGTCTTTCAAAGCAGGCTATTGTCGTCCGTATCTATGACTTACACTAGCCAAGCATATTCTTGTGTTGAGGAACCCAGATATATTCATATGCATTACATAACTTTGAAAACACTTTACCTGATTTAAACTATGATACTCGAGCACAACGAGTGGCCCAACGGTTCACATTTGTTTTTAAATAAACTATAAACTATTCTAAAGATTAAAATGAAACTAAAACGTATAAACTAAAAAAGAGCATCAGCAAAATCTATAGGATAATATTTAAAACTACGGCGTTGTCAGAACACTTCCGAGTTTCCGAGTGATTGCAAATAAATCTATATATCTACAAAAGTGAGTATGCGTGAGGACACTTCTCAACCTATATACTCAAGGAATTTTTGATCTACAGACTTCAAATTTAATATATAGATTATTTAGACACGTAGAAAATTTAAATCGGTTTTCATCGGGGAGAAAGGGCTGATAAGGGGCTAAAATTGAAAAATTGGTATGTGAGGGGGGTCATCGGATTTTAATCTGTTTGTTATCTGTTTCACAAATGCGCATACGTGAATCGTTTACGTGACATATACCATATGCTATGATTAAGTAGGTTTGAAAACACTTTTTAAACAATGTGTAAACTTGACATGATGGTTATCGTACTTGACTTACTGTGTTAAGTTTTTTTCTTCTGATCTGAGCTCCTGTGTTTTTTCTACTTACAAGAAGTGAACTGTTTAAAAAACACATAATACTCGCATCCACGTGTCTCAGTTTTTGTATAAATTAAAATATAATATTGATGCATATTTTACGACCGGGCAACGCCCAGCGGCCTGCTAGTAAATGAATAAATTCAAGAAGAGATACACAATTTATTTGTATTGAAACAAGTGTTAATAAAGCGTCCCTGAAGAGTATTTGCTGGAACTTCCCAGCCATCTGCATTCCTCTTTGTCGGGTTTTAGAAGTTGTCTTTAGCGTTTTCCTTCAAAAGAATTCGTCCAACTCTAACGTATTAGCGGAAAACTACGTATAAATAATTTATTTTGCTTTGCAGGCAGTGAAAGATTACGTGAATAGCAAACGCTGGTGAAACATATTTATACCTGCCAGAGTATTGCACGCGGCATGAAATTTATGTAACCAGCAAGCAAAATAAATAACATTTATGATAACATTGATGTAGTTGTTGTAATTTATCATTTTTAACTTTACAAAGTTTGGAATATATATATATATATATATATATATATATATATGTGTGTGCGTGTGTGTGTGTGTGTGTGTGTGCGTGTGTATGTATAAGATTCACTCCTAAACGGACAGGTTACATTTAGTTTTATATATAAGCAAAAGGAGTAAAAAATCTGGCGGAAAATCCTCGTAAAAACTTAGAATACCATCGAGTTTGGGGAAATTCAGTGGTACACACAACCACACACACACACACACACACACACACACACACACACACACACACACACATATATATATAAATGAGAAATGTGAAAACTTTGAAGTGTCGGAAATAATGATAGAATCATTTTATTTACTTTAATTGTGGTTTATGTCCTATATTTCCCTATACATAGCTTAATTAGGGTAGGAAGTTCGGTCTGTGATTTTTTCTCTTCTTTATTTTTGTGAAGGAGGAGGTAATGCTTCGGAGTAGAAGATAAGAGAAATATCTGCGTTGTTCCGTTGGTTCCTCGTATGTTTTGCTCTAGCTTTGTAGCGGGAAATTTAAAGTAAAACATGTTCACACACTTCTAGAAAACATTATATATATATACTAGCATGGGTGCCCGGCGTTGCCCGGCGTTGCCCGGCGTTGGCCGGATGTTTGGAGGTGTATACTGAGCAACAAAACAAAAAACGGTCATTTTTTTTTAAATTTGACCCCTATTATAACCCCTTAAAATTTATTGCGTTGGGCTCAAATCCAGTTATTAAGTTAGATCCATGTCCAAGGAACCTCTATCTAAAATTTCAAGTGTTTAGGCCCCAAAATGTTAGAGGAGTTTTATAGAGTTCTCAAAGGTCCAATTGTTGAACTTTGACCCCTTAACAGCCAAATTTCTGACCGAAAATTGATCACATAGATTTTCCCAAATCTCAATACCTTGTATATCAAATTTCGAGTCTGTAGACTAAACATTTACAAAGTTATTGCGTAGGGAAATGTACACAGACACCCAGACAGACAGACGCACACACAGACACACAGACACGTTCACTTTTATAGATATACTAGACCACCCGTAACCCGTTGGGTCAGTACGTTATATTAGCTATGGAATTCATGTATGAGCGTGACACTTGTGGCATAAAGAAAATAGTTTTTTTTTACATAACAGAAGCATTTCTATGAAAGTATATTAAAATGAAAAAAGAATATAGATAGATTTCTATGAGTCGTTCTGTTTATTATAATTGTTATTTTTTTTTAAATTACAGTCACTGAATTATAAGTGGTTGGTCATACTTATGCACTGAACAGGTATCATAATCCTTATTATAGTTAAATTCAAATTTTGATATATCATCTTTTAAATGAAATTGTTAGTTGAAAGTACAGAATAATAAAAAAAACACTCTCCACATGTTAATAATGGCTTTTTAAATAGAAAATGAAAATAAAATGTAACTTTTTTCATTTAATTTAAGCAAACATTCAGTACCCATTGTGTAAAGGAAAACACTATTTAATGTAATAGAAATGTGTGCATTTACCGATTCAGCTTTCCGTTTGGAAATGTAAGCAGACGACTTTAAAAAACATGGGAAGAAGAAAAAGAAATATTTTTGTAATAACGCCCTCTAGTAAAAAGGTCTGCATTAGTTAAGGGGGATAACTCTATCCAGTTTTACATCGGTTACCTTTTTCTCTCTCTCACACATACACGTAACTATTTCTCGCGTACGTAACGAAAACAGAGGGAGTAGGAGTGTTGAAATCTATGAGAGTGAAAGTGAGAGGTGTTTTCTTTGAAACTGCGACAGACTTCACGAAGTTGAATGTTTTTAGCCGTTAAAAAAAAAAAAAAAACTACGGTTGATTTTATAAAATTATTTATTTATAATAACATGAATTAAAGATTTCTCGCGTACGTAACGAAAACAGAGGGAGTAGGCGTGTTGAAAAAAAACAAAAAACTATTTGATCAAATTAAATGAAATTGTTTGTATTAAAAGCGATATAAAAATTCCGGAATTGGAATAACGGATTGAAGACGTTGCTATTTACGCATGCGCAACCGGATGTTGAAAACCGGAAATCTGATTGCAAACATACAAGACCCATAGACTTTTAGTATTATATAGATTAGCAGTTCCGCCCGGCTTTGCTCGGGCCCTATGTACTGTTCATAAGTATATATTAAAAATTGTGAATATGTAAAGTAATGATTTTCTATATAATAGTCTTCCTTAACTACCATAGAGAAAACATAGACAGCATTTTCACTTATATATATATATATATATATATATAAATATATATATATATGTATATATATATATATATATATATATATATATATGTATATATATATATATATATATATATATATATATACTAGCATTTCGGCCCGGCGTTGCCCGGGTGTTTGGAGGTGTATGCTGAGCAAAACAAAAAAAAAAAACTAAAAACAAAAAGGTCAACTTTTCTTAAATTTGACCCCAATTTGACCTCTTAAAATTTATTGTTTTTTGCTCAAATTAAGTAATTAAGTTAGATCAATGTCCAAGGAACCTATATCTTAAATTTCAAGTGTCTAGACCCAAAATTTTAGGGGGAGTTTGGTAGAGTCTCAAAGGTCAAATGGTTGAACTTTGACCCCTTAACAGATAATTTTCTGTCCGAAACCCGATCACATCGATTTTTCCAAATCTCAGTACCCTGTATATCAAATTTCGAGTTTGTAGACTTAAAATTGACAGAATTATTGCGTAGGGAAATGTCACAGACAGACACACAGACACATTCACTTTTATATAATTTTTTCACTTAGATTTATAGATAGATATACGGCAGAAAAGCTTATGACAAGGAATTTACTAATCAAGGAAAGAAAATTCCTAAACCAAACATAAATATAGTTATTTATAGTTTAATCCTAACCAAAAGAAAAAGCTCAATACATTCACTGAGGTAGTAGAGCCCAGGATAAATAATAATAAGAACATAGTTGTAAAGTAGAATTTTACAGCAAATACAGAACAATGTTAAAACTTCTAACATGGGTTTCTGATTATTACGCTAACAATTTTTTTCCTCTGATGAGAGGAAATAGCATTCCTTGAAACTGCACGGATTAAGGAGCACCCAACTTTGCAGTATTCTGCCGAATAATAATAATAATAATAATAATAATAATAATAATAATAATAATAATGATAATAATAATAATAATAATAATAGTAATAATAATAATGATGATGATGATGATGATGATGATAATAATAATAATAATAATAATAATAATAATAATAATATATATATATATATATATATATTATGTTGAGTCGACTGTTCGGATTAAAATTTTGATGTAGGTTTAAATGAGTTTCCGTTATAATACCTTTACTTTATATATCCTTTGAAAGAACGATTTTAGCTGTATTTAGCCATTTCCATTACAATCATTTTAAAGAATTATGTTTCCTTTTAAGAACGTTTTATTCAAGATAGAAAAGAAAAGCTAATTCGCACAATTATCTTATTTCGATACAATCTAGGCCGCAAGCTGCTGAAACAGCTCGCCATATCAAGCAAGCATTTTGCGCAGAAACCATTAGTGAATGCACAGCACAATTGTTGTTTAAGAAATTTTCTGGCGGCGACGAGAGTCGTGAAGATTATGAGCGTAGTAGTCGCCAATCGGATGTTTACAACGATCAATTAATGGCCTTAGTCGAAGCGAGTCCGCACACAACTGTTCGAGAACATTTTTTCCGTATTAGACGTAACGTATACGACGATTTCTAACCAGAGAGATTGAAAATACAAAAAAAAAAAAAAAATGATTATTGGGTGTCTCACGAATTGATCGACAATCAAATAAAACGTCGTTATGAAGTGTCATCTTCTTTTCTTTTACCCCACAAGAACAACCTACATGCCTGTTGTCGTTTGTGTATGGATTGTCACATGGCAACTGAACAACACACGTTTTTACATTTTAAAATCACGTCTACATTCAAAGCCTAGCACAGTAAACGTTTGGAATTCATCGATGTGTTGCTCATTGTTAATAATTTATTTCTGCTTTCAAGAAATATTTCAAGAAAACAAGGGAAAAAAAAAGAAAGAACTCCTCAGATAAAATCAAATTTCCGAAAAGTAATTTTCATGAGCAAGTTACTTAATATGGCCTTATTCTCACACATTGTGTTAAAAATATTTTATACACAATAAAAGTGAACCGACGTGTGTCTTATTTCTTTTAATTAATCATGTATCAAATATTGAATTTTCTTAGTACAGAAGTAAATGCTTAATCTTAATAATATCTGATCATAATAAAAATAAACGAAAAAGACAATTATGTATGCTAATTTCAATATCCGACAAAAGAAGGAGAGGCCTAAGCTCAATAATAGCTGATAACACTAAAAAATAAACGGATGTAATTTCCTGCCCTTTTTATATAGACACAACAATATTTCTTATTATTATTGTTAGTAGTAGAAGTGCTATAATAATACTCTTATTATCTTAGTAGTATTACTAGATTTAATCTTGTCTTCTTTCTTATCGATTAGTTTTAATTTTTAACAATTAGTTGTCGTCTTATGTAGCGATTACTTTCGTTTAAATGATTAAAGTAGTGAATTAAATTCCGAATCAATATCGAGTGGCCGAAGCCAACAAGTAATTACTATTGATTAGCTGCAACGGTTTACAGTGATGAAAACGTGTAGACGTGTTATCTTTTCTTCGATCTGACTGTACCTGACATCTGAATACGAGTAAAAATAGTAATAAAATGTCACTTACCTGATCATAAAATCCGTGTTGGAACTCTAACCTAATCCGATTCCGCTCGTCGGAGTAAACCGGATGATTAAGTATCATGTCACACATGCGGACATTTTCCAGTTTAATAGCATGCAAGAGGCCTTCCTCGATGACGTCTAGATTGCAATGATCCATCAAGAATTTCGTCTCTTCGTAATGATCGCCCTGCAGACTTAACTGCAAAGCCGTGCGGCCCAGGTAATCGCGACAGTTCACATTGACCCCGGCCTGAATGCAATGCTGGATTTGTGACATGTTGCCCTCAACGGCCGCCGCCAGGTAGCAGCGTTCTACGTCCGACAGGGGAACATCGCCGAAGATGCTTCGAGCTACTTTCTCCCTTTCGTCGTTGTTGTCGCGCGACGAAAAACGCCGACTTGTGTTCATTATTGACCTGGTGACGGCCGGTCGGCGCTGAAAGAGTTTGCTGCCCATGGCCGTCGCGGTCGAGTTATTTGCAGAGGAGATCAGCTTGCTTTTGTTAGTCTCCTGCCCTAACATTTGTGGGAAGCCGATGATTGCCGCGGCGGCTGGAAGAACCTTGCTAGCACTTACCGACAAGCTGACTCCAGTTGTGGGTACGGTGCTGGATGAAGATGAAATTGGTGGCTGGTGAGTTAGCGGAGGGGTCGATGTGCACGATGCAAAACCAGCCGCATTGTTGCTGCTGCTGGTGTTGCTGCTGTTGTTGCTGCTGTTGTTGTTGTTGTTGTTGCTGTTGCTGGTACCGCCGTTTATAACAGTCGAAATCACGGCGCTTACCATAGTGTGGTGCTGTTGGGAACCGGCGTAATTCGAACCGGAAATCGAACCCGATTCTGGACAGGAAGTTGACGAGGTGGAAAAGGAAGAGGTAGAGAAGGAGGACGTAGATGTTTGAGGGGGAGGGAGTGTGTGCATGGGGAGCTGTGTTGCCGTTGAGGGAAGACCTGCGGCCGCGGCGGCCGCAGCGGCCGACGCCACCCCGCTCGAAGCTGTGCTGCTTGCCGTTGTCAACGTGCAGCCGGATGGCGTGGTTGTCGAGGTCGTCGGGGGCGTCATTAGAGGCAGGAGTGGAAGAAGGAGCGGCGCCGGCGTCGACGCTGGCCCAGGCGTCGGCGCTGGCGGCGCCTTCCTCTTCTTCTTCAGAGACGGTCGAGGCGGCGTCGGTGGCGAGACAAGTGGGTTGCGCGATGGCGGGGGCGTATAACTGATCTGAGGTGCAATCTCCGTGCGTATGAGCCGGGTCTCCACCAAGGGTATGCCCGACAGTAGGCTGATGGCCGACGGGGAACGAGGCGGCGTGTAACTGGCCGGTGAATCGGACAGGTTCTGTGGTCCTGCAACGGTTGAAGTCGATGAAGAGAGGGAAACTGGTGTTTGGACCCGCGGCGAAGATGGAGGTGTGTTCAATAGAGGAAAGGGCAAAGGCGACGGCTTTTGCTGCATACAACGTCGTGGCATCGTCTAGTTGAGGCATAACAAACCCCCCACCGAGGGGCTACCTCAAAAATACGAAATGTGCACAAATAAAAGGCGTTCTCAGCAATCCATGAACTCAATACGATTAATGTACCGAATAAGTTAGCAAATGAAACAAATGTAAAAATTTAAAATGTTATTAGATAAGTTACTTATATATTAACATTTATTTTCATGCGCAAATTACAATCACTTTTTTTTTAATTAAATAATAAACGTACCCTATAGTCTTGCTTAAATTATAATCAAATAGAAAGAGATTATACTCTAACTATTACACACACATACTGAAACCCGAAGAGCATATTTATATTATATTTTATATATTGTTCATATTTATGTTTTTCATGAGTTATTGCATTTTGTGTATCAGATAAATAGTAATTTAAATAGTTTATTCAAGTATACTTTCGTGCTATATTATTATTAATATTATATCAGGTATCCTATAAATCGCTTTAAACTCTAAAATAGATATCGCCTTAAAATTTAATTAAATTTATAAACTTCCTATTAAGCTTGGTACATATATATATATTTAATATTATATAAATAAAATAAATATTTTGTTAAACGTTTTTAAGTAGTTTTTAATGCATATAGAAAGCAAATGTTATAAATGTATATATATTATATTACATATATTATATATACACAGATAGATTACGTTTTTTTTTTCTCTCTCTCTCTTTATATATATATATATTTATATATATATATATATATATATATATACTGGTTATGTAAAATAAGGAATAAGAGCGAGCGAAAGAACAGTTGGAACTAATGTTTAAATGGCTTTACTAACACTTGAGAGGAAGCTACTGGCTTAAAGAGGAAGAACTTAATTAAAATCAAACTAATAAAAAAGCCACGTATTTTTTATGTTTTGTTTTAAAAAATCTTTAAGAATGAAAAAGTTATTGGCTATGGGTAAAGTGGATGATCATGCTGCAGCCAAAGAGTTCCAAGAACCGATTTTTCTCTTGTCAGATCCATATCGTTGTAGTCGTTGCCGGTCCTATCCAGGTGCCCACTGGGCGTTCGTCCATTCCGATAACTACACGTAGTCATGCCCTCTATTCCTCGCCAAACCTGCGGAGAAAAAAGAAAAAAAATAATCAAGTAAACAAACATAGGTATGCATCCTCCAGATGGAGATAATTACGATTTTCGAATACATATAAACATAATACTTTTTTATCTTATTTTTTACTTATAAATTATATCATGCTATTTATACACAAACGTGTTTCTGATTTTTGTATCACGTTTCTTTGGATATCTTTTATATGAATTAATGGCACATTTTTTAACCAATTAAATTGTCAGTTATCGAATAATCAGCTTAGAGGGCAACCGTGAAAATAGCCAGCTTCTGATAATCAGTTATAACAGTGACTAAGACAAACAGGAACAAACGTACGACACAAAACATTTTTCAGCGCATATGTTATTCCATTTTCACCCCAAACAAGGCAGAGTCCCACTTTGATGTAGGGGGCTACTATCGGGGACAAAGTTACAGGGATACTATGTAGGAAGTTGAGCAGCGAAATGTCCATTCACAATTATACTTGAACTTCTGCATGTCAGTACAACTGAGAAAGCAGGAACAAGGAAGGGATTTCTAAAGTCTAGCAGTTCTGGGGAAAATATTAGAGTAAAAGGCTTTTTTACAACTAGGGATCTCTACTGTGAAGAGGTGGAATTTTGTAGCGTGTTGAGTTTGTCGCGGGTATTTACGTCTAAGGGAAACAAAGCCTGTAGTTCGTCGAAGTATTCACCATTAAAATACTTGTAAAACAGGCAGAGGGGTGCAACTTTACGTCGATGGGACAGAGGTTGAAGCTTTGATGACAATTTACGACCTATCAGGTTGGTGACTCTCTTTTGAACCATGTCCAGGAGTGAGAGACAAGTAGCAGATGTATCGGCCGGCCCAGATCTGACAACAGTACTCCATACATGGGCGAATGGTGGACTTATAAAGGTACAGGATACTTTCAGGCATAAGTAGCCTTTTTGCACGGTAGAGAGAGTGCACCTTCTTCGCAGCAGCCTTGGCAATGCTCCCAATTTATTTGTTCCCACTCATGTTCGCTGTGAACGTTAAGCTGAAAAAGCACTTTCAAATAATGTATCTTTAGTCATAGCAATCGCCCTCCCTTACATGCTCTCTCTCTCTCTGTCTCTCTCTCTCCTTTTTAGAGTCGTTTTCCATACACTTACATCAATTAGAATTTCATGTGGGTTTGAATACGCGCGACCGCGCTCTATAACACGAAGGCAAAAAATACTAAGTTGTTTGATAGTGACCGATGTGCATGTACACACAGACAGGGTCAAGTTATATGTACATTAAACACACTAAACTAACGGTAAAACTTGTTTGATTAGCTTAATTCTCTTTTTGGCTTGTGTGTTCTCGATTCTTCTGTAATATTACAGGAGGGGCCCTGTAAAAGGTACCAGAATCCATAAGTGACGCTAGTAACTCTTGTGTTAATAAACCGACCGGATTTAAATCTCACTACGTCAAGTTAATAACCTGCTTCGTTATTCGCTTCACCGCCGCCACTTTAGTTTATTCAGCTTACGCCATAATATCAATATCAAACATGTTGATCCAGAAATATAAGAATGCAATACAATTTAATTAACCTTAATGCATTTTGATAAGTTTACTAAATAATTTTTTGAGATATTCATGAGAATTATAAATTTGAACCTTATTCGGTCCCCATGGAGAATCAGTATTACGGCATAGGGCGAGTCAGTTTATAAATAACATCCGATCAAATATTAGAATTTCATTTTTTTTTACACACAAGATGCTAAAAAGTATTGCCCTACAGTGATGCATTTCCTGGAGTAATTAAAATTCTTGTGCTAAAAAATATCAGTTTTACTTTTATAGAAATCAATTCCCAGCTTGCATGTCATATTAGATTAGCTGCATAATTCTAAGTTATTAAAACCAAATAAACTTACTCAAGTTTGAACCTTTTATATTGTTTATCCAATCTAAATTGGGATAATTTTTCGTGTATTCATATCAAATCTACATATTAATAGGATGAAGTGCCTACTATTAACTTTGTGTGTTACGCTTATATCCGAGTGAATATCGTTTTGTCTTGTAATATATAACTTTACCAAGGATTCTTCATAAGTTTTGCTTTCAGTTTAAGACTCAATTAGAGCTGATGGCACTCCAGTAACTTTTTATAAACAATTTTATCAAGAATTCATCATAGGTTTCTGGTTTTGGTTTCGATAAATGCTGTTATATATATATATATATATATATATATATATATATATATATATATATATATATATATATATATACAAGCAAAAGTACCCGTCGTAAACTGGATTCAAAAACAGCCTACAGAAAATGGACTCTGACTTATGAAAGTATGCTAGGTTTTCAAAGGAAGTGTTGTAAAGAGATAGCTTCGATTTTGGGGGAATCAAAACCGAAAGCAAAATCTGGTGAAAGTAAAAATAAAATAGATAAACCCCATAATTTATTATACCATACCTGTTCAGACAGAAACACTTATCACAATATTCTGTGAATCTATATTAAAAAACCTTGTTAAACTTTGTGACATATTTCCATTCTATGGAGGTCAGGTGCGAACGAACACCCCATAATTTTATTATACCATATTTCTTCAAACTGAAACATAATTATCAAAGTATACTTACGCAGATAGATATGAAAAGTCTTTATTAAAGTTTGTGCTTATTTCAATTCTATGGAGGCCAGGCGCGAACGCTGACCCCACAATTTTATTATACCATCTCTATTTAAGTTAAAACATACTTATCAAAGTATTATTATGTACATCTATATCAAAAACACTTGTAAACGTTTTTTTTAATTTTTAAATTTTTTTTCCATACTTTGTGGACCAGGCGCGTACGCAGACCCCGCAATTTTAATGAATCATCATTATGCCAGATCAAACATACCCATTCCTGTGTCTCGATATATCTTCTATCATCATATGTGATCAGTTTTCTATAATAGTCAACCATATAGGAGCCTTTTCGTGACGAGACACACACAGACGTTTAGCTTAATATTATATATATATATATATATATATATATATGTGTGTGTGTGTGTGTGTGTGTGTGTGTGTGTTATATTAAATCATATATATATATATATATATATATATATAGGATTTACGGAAATAAACGATGATTAACGCAATTTTCATATGCTGTGTTTAACCATAAAAATATACGTTCTCTTAAAATAATAAAAAAATCATCATGTTTTATAATAAAGAAAAGTTTTATGCATCAAAATACAGTGAAAAAATATAAAAACCAGTCAATTATCGAAAGTGTTCAATTTGGTGGCTATTGTGGTCCATACACATTAACAAATCTCACTGATTGAATCCAAAATCTTCGAACACCTGTCTTGCAAGCTGCTTGCCGAACAGATTTTTAAACTATTGGTAAAACCTCTCAATGACTCCTCTTGCTTTTTTTAGACTGGTTTTAATCATCATATTATTCCAGAATCCTTCTTATGGGGCTTTGAACTGTTCATTTAAATGATTCTTCTTACTCAAACTTATCTCACAAACAAATAATCGTGAGTCTTGTTGGCGCATCTAAAACGTCTTTGTATTTTACTTATGTTCTTAGTCTTTCAATAGCAATTACAAATGATTTTTGTCATAGTTTAATCTTGCTTTAGTCATTATTCACACATAAAAAAATATTCATAATAAATGTTGTCCCGGATATGACCTTAAACTATATCCGATGGTAAGACTCCAGCTTGCGGGCTTTGGGGAGTGTGGAGCCATCCCTTAATTGCCATTGCTCCTAGGTCCACTCTAACCCGGTGTGGTAGTACCTGTTAGGGATCCAACTATAGGTTAAATAGAAACCGACTTGAAAAAAAAAACAAGACAAAAAACAAAACAAATATACTCTATTAAAACTTTTTCTTCAAAATAACTGAATTCAGTATTGAATAACCTTAAAAGGATTGATATGCCGTAAAGCAAATAGAACCAAACCAAATCAATCATAATAAATGTTGGAGTTATATTCATTTAAAGAGTGGATACATTTTATTGGGACACCCTGTAGAAAAATACGACCCATTGATTCATTAATTCAGCATTACTTACTTAAATTAAACCGAAAAATAATGTAAATATTCTCAAAGTCGTATTGGTCGATCGTAACTGGAAGATTGCAGAGTTTTTGAAGATATCATAAGATTGTGTATTCACGATTTTGCCCGGAGATTTGTCTGTGCTCGGAATGGATGTCTCCTTTATTCAAAATTGATCAAAAGTCAACAACGCGTAAACGATCTGGAAGTTTGTAACTGTTTAGACGAACATAAAAATGATTTTTTTTTCGTCAATATGTGACAACGGATAACAACTACTCTGAAATCAAACAAGCAGTCAAATGATTGAACAGTTGTAGATATAAATCACTCAAATCGACAAGAGGAGTATTTTGGTTTATCTATTACTCTAGGAAACTTACGCCTACACCCAATTAATTAAGAATGAGATACAACTTCTTAACTCAAATTAGAGTATTCCTGCCCCTTTTTCACTCTCTCACTCTCTGTCTCTGTCTGTCTGTCTGTCTCTCTCTTTCGCTTTACAACAAAATCTTCATATTGACTCACAACAACAAATAGTTTTCAATAGCTTTTCAATATTCGGATGATGTTATTTTTTTTAAAATATGAATGGAAGTTCATAACACGTATTTCTTTTTTCAGTTGTAACCGATTTCTTGTCGATTTCCTCCTTCAAACACACAAATAATACCACCGCAATCGATGCGCGTTAGTTTTCTAGAGTAATAGTTATACCAAATACGTTGCACTCCGCCCCCAAATACGCCTCTCATCGATTTGAGTGATTTATATCTACAACTGTTCAATCATTTGACTGCTTGTTTGATTTCAGATTAGTTGTTACCCATTGTCACATATTGATGGAAAAAAACATTTTATATTGCGTCTAAACAGCTACAAGCTTCCAGATCCTTTACGCGTTGTTAGCTTTTGATCCGTTCGGAATAAACGATACATCCACTTTTAGCACAGATATATCTCTAGGCAAAACCGTGAATACACAGCCTTATGATATCTTCAAAATCTCTGATATCTTCTAGTTACGATCGATCAATACGACTTTGAAAATATTTACATTATTTTTCAATAAAAATATCTTAGTACAGCGACTTAAGAGGTCATCTTTATTTATGTCTGTAAATCGCGTATAAATTCAGTATACAACCTCATAACCGTCGTATCCAACGAAGTAGAGTCCGCAAAATACGTTTATCAACTTGCTTGAACAGTACTTTTCTCACCAGAAAGCAATGATTTATTAACACACGAAATGTTGTTTCTATTGTTTTGAAATTTTTCAATAGTAGATTCGTTTTAATAACTGTCAGATTTAAATCAAATATCTGATTAAGTTAAAGTTTGTCCATATCTAAGAAGATGATTACTTTATGGAAATAAAATAGATGTTGTTTTATTAGCGATATTAACTATGTGTCCTGTCCGGGACTTATTGCATGATGTGTTGCATACACAATTAGTTACAAATTGTTTGTATATTTTGTTATATTAATTTTTATGCGGTCTGGAATTTAGAGTATGTTGATTCATCGTTTGTGCATGTAAGCCGAATTACATGCTCTCAAAATATTATTCTGCTTGATTTAACGAGTTTCTTTAGCGTTTCCTTTTTAAGACTCGGTATACCAAAATACTCACATAGTTTCTGCGTTACTCTAAATAGTATCTTCAGAGTTAAAACTTTCTACTGCAAAATATTTGTATAGTAAAGATAATTTAATTGTCAGCGTACTCTTCGAACTAGTTATGTTGTTTTAAGAAGAACATAAATCGACTAGCAGGACCCGTGGCAATTCCACAGACGAAAAACATATTAACTCCAAAAATATGTTTTAATAAAGCTGATAATGCTCTGGATAACGCGAAATCACTTTTTTAACGGAAAATCCAACAACACTCAGCAAATATCAGCTTATTCGTTATTCTTTGAAAAAAAAGTACCCATTTTTTTTTAAATATAGAACTAATCAGAAAAAAGCAAAAAGTAATATTGTGCTACATAGTTCAATAGAAATAATAAAATCACGTTCTAAAAGACAATCTTTAATTTACAACTTCAATTCAGCGCATGCTCGAAGACAATGTTCCTTTTTATCTTTTTTTATCCTGTTTCTTTCGAATGTTCTCTTTTTACACAACATTTCGCTGACTTCTTTCTTCGATAAAGAATTGCTGCAAGGTGAAATTACAACTAGTTTTTCTAACACCATTACAACAATGACCATATATTATTTTAATGATATTCGAAAACGAGGCTAAATCAAAGGAGGCGACTCTCATATTATTGTTCAAATTGTTAGGTTGACATTTTTAAAGTCAAAGGCCTCGATTCGGCCTTGATTGAAGCAGTCTGGTCTTCAAAAATTTATTTAGCTTTTTTTAAAGCGTAATGTAGAGACTAACAAAAGAAGAAACACGAGAAATATTATATAGATTGAATATTTCTAACAACATTTGACCGTGCAAATATGGCTGAGTTATTGTTTCATTGAACGTAGAAAATTCCAATGCGCTAATAAAGTATTTGATCTAAACTTTGGCAAAACCAACTGTTCCGCCTTTTGAATACTAAGATACCAAAGCCACGTCCAAAACAAAAATTATGTTATTTATTTATTTTTTTAATTTTATAAATGTCTATAATGAAAAAATCAGGATTGGTTTTTCAAAAATCAAATTGTATTCAGTCATATGCTAAATGGAAATTGAACGTGATAATTGCTTTGTAATGTCGACCAATCAACAGCTGGTAATTTTCAGTGTTAACAAAATTATATAAACAGACCGAACAGAAAGGAGTGCGAATTTCGTTTTAATTGCATAAAGCACAGGTAATTTCGTTTCGATTGGACATAAAAATGACCAATTTGTTATCACATCTTAAGCAATAACTACTATTACCATTACTGCCACAACTACTATAATTTACTAATACTACTAACTTTTATTGCGTGTCAATTTATGAAAATGCTGTTTCTCTTCTTCACAATATTCTTAATTTTAAACCTAGGAAGATAGAAACAATGTCTGTCATATTTTGAACGCAAATAGAAAACTTCCATTGTTTTTCACATGTAAATAAAGAAAATAACAAATATAAAGAAGATGCAAAGTTTTTTTCTAATTTAATTTTTAGTTCTTTTTTTATTTAGTGGAATAAAATCAACTATTCGCATGATTGGAATGTAATTTACATGATTAAAAGATAATTTGCCAGGTGTTGTCAATTACCCAATTGTTATATTTTGGCGGGCTTTTATTTCTTTGTCCACATGCTAGTAAACAAGTACTTGCTTACTAACTCCATCTTATAATTAAACACAACAACCCTTATGCATTAAACTATAACATATAAGATAGACTGCATTATATATAACATATTCTATACAAATAAAACAGTAGATATATGCATGTGTGTGTCTGTATGAAAATATTTAACCGATAAACTCTGAAACTACTGATTACATAACACTGAAATTAACTAGCAATAGAAATCATACACCAAGGATAGTTTATTAGGAATAACATTTTATTTGGATGGATGAATAACTTGTACAGAAATATGTCGGCAAGTTGAAATGCAAAATGTTCAATGCAACTTGTCTATATATTTCTATTACTTTTAAGCACGTGCAAATTTATTCTGAGATTAAAGTAGTTTAATTTTTAAATCTTCCTATCTATCCGTCGATTGATCAAACAGAAGGGAATGCGGCTGGAGAACTAAATGTTTTGGTTTCGGTTCTAGCTTATGGCACCCAAGTCATTTTTTTAATCAGTACTATATATTAGGTACAATATAATATTCAATAGAGAATTGATTCTGTTATAATAAATGGGCAAACAAAGATAAGTTTTGAATTTAACAAATCCTAATATTACCAAAATGGCAACTGCTTTTTTTAAAATTTGACTAATGTATTTTAACTATATTGTCTTTAACTCTTGCTTCCATGCGAGCTGTTTCTATTATTTTTTTTATTGTTTTTATTTATTTATTTATTCCTCTTTTAGCTTTAACCACCTGTTTATACCTTCTCTTTAAATTTATTTATTTAATGCATTCTAATTACATATGCGTAGAAATGGTCTTTAACATTTTAGTTCCATGCGAGCCGTTTTGTGAACAGAACTTACTCAGAAACGAATAGTCTATACAAAAATACAGAACAGAGCTAGGAATACCTTTCTTTATACTACAGAAGACAGAAGAACTTTATTTAAGTAGTATACTTAATATATGCAATCACCGTACGCTTGCTTGTATTAAAGTGTCCTCCATGATACCCATACCATACCAAACCACTGCACGTGGCTCAAAATTTAACTGTCACTATATTTGTAACTGCAATATACATAATCCCAGCTGTGATACTAGGGCTAATTTTCTGAGTAGATGCAACACTCTGCGCCTGACCTTAATGACTACAATTCCACATCCCAACGAACTAGCTGTTCCTATTACTGGGAGAAAAAACCTAATAGCTAGCTACGAAATCTTATACATTTTACCTCCAAGACGATTGCGTTTGTCTTACCTGCATGCAAAAAAAAAGTTCCCCCCTTCTTCAAACTAAACCTTACCTGTAACTCAAATCTTAATGGAAATCTATCTGTAAATAAATAACACCTCTTCTCTTGAACGCTAACAATCTACTCCTTCCAACCTATCCACCACCAAACTCCCACATTGCCCCGCATCTGTAGTGGAATCGCTAGCTCGGGCACAACTCGTAGCTCAATTCTTAATACCTACTCATACTGTAACATTATCCTAGACCTAAGCTAACATAAATAAAATAATAAAAAAGGGGTAAGATTAAAATCACATTATCTCCTCCCTAACAAGCCCTCTTACAATCATAGACGCTTACACTGCATGAACTTCACCCACCCCCTTTATCCATTAACAAGTAAATAGCATGTCCCTAAATCACTTTGAGGAGTGTAACTAATCAGTAGAGATATAATCCCCCACAAACTAACCCAGTAACACTAACCACGCGGGGTCGCAGAAATACCTGAATTAGAACCTAGGCGCGGAGTAAACCCTCTCGGGGCTGACGGACCCAGTAGGTCTTCCCAGATCATCCGTCTAGGAGAAGGAAAACTCTGAAACTAAACAAAAGGGGAGAGAGGCCTCTTCAGTCTTGGATGACAACCTTCCTAGAGCTGGTGACTCAAACAAATTCACCGGTTTGCAAACCAAAATTGCTTAAGGAGTAGATAGGCTCTGTCTATCGCCCGGCTTCCATACTCCTTTGCCTATTAGTCAAGCGCAGAGACACTATCTCAGTGATTCGACAGAAACACCCAGCGGTAGATCTTGTTTCCTGGCTGGGGCAATGAACGCCGTTCTTCCCCATTCCCAGCACGCCCCACCCCTAAAACTGAACATTTGGGAGTGCTGGAGTATAAGATATGACTGAGCGATTAGATTGGGTTGACCTTCTTCTAAAGGGTTGAGGGTACCGGATTGACAGTTCCTGGCTGCTGTTCCCGACTGGTAGTACAGGAGCCCTAACTCTTTGGTAGCGCTTAGAGCGGCTGCTCCATCAACAGTTGAATAATATCGGGTTGTTTGTAGTGCCATGACGCGCATGGAAAGGGACCCTGCACTCATCCCCGGTGGGCTTTCCTGAGGCCACAATCCTAATTGGAGAAAGGTCAGCTGATGGTCTACTTGTGATGCATGTCTGATGCTCCGCATAACCTCTTGTTTAGCTCCCCCTTACCGAAACTCTTTAAAAAAATATGACGACAGTACAATCTAAAAATAAGCTTAAACCAGGATTAGGGACAAACAAATTCAACTTGCCTCCTCCCTTGAGGCTCTCATTCACAAATATCCGTGGGCTTAGAACTAACTTAGCTGATGTTGAAGCATTTCTTTTAACAAATACCCCGGATATCTTAGCACTAAGTGAGACTAACCTACACTCCTCCATTCCCTCTAACCACTTTAACATGCCTGGATATCTCCCACTCTGCCGTAAGGACTCTGACAGACATATGCACGGACTTGGAGTTTACATTCGTAATACCCTTCCCTTGACTAGAGAAACAAACCTAGAAACAGATGATCAAGCCTTTATGTGCTTTAGACTAAACATGCAACACAATATTAGCTACTATTATTTTCTCTGCCGCTCTCCCTCGACTCAGGACTACTCCATAATAAACAAAGTATCTGACAGCATAGACACGGCACTGACCCTCGACACTAGCGCACAAATACATGTGTTTGGTGACTTTAATGTCCACCACAAGAACTGGCTTGGATTCTCTACTCACACAGATGTAGCGGGCAGCACAACCCATAGCTTCGCTATATCTCACTCCCTATCACAAATTGTTACGTTTCCAACCCGTTTCCCTGACCAGGAAGAACAACACGCATCACTTCTAGATCTGTTTATGACCACAGTTCCCGATGACTGCATAACGAAGGCCCACAGCCCACTCGGGAACGCTGATCATGCAGTGATAATGGTTGAAATCGCCCTAAACTCTAGACCCAAAACTGAAGAGCCAGTGCTCAAAACAACGAGATATTATAATAAGGCTGACTGGGAAGCCATCAGAGAACTAATTAGAGATGCTCCATGGAAAAATATTTTCTCTCTCCCTGCTGAAAAATGTGCAAACGAGACCACTGACTGGTTCAAAACTGCAATCGAAGCGCATGTTCCAATGCGGAAATTTTATAGTAAGCCCCACTCTCCCCAATGGTTTACGTCGACTTGTGCAACTGCCATTGCTCAAAAGCAGCATGCATACCGTAGGTTTAACCGACATAAGTCCAGTTCAAACAGACTGAAGTAAATAGAAGCTAGAAATAACGTTAAGAAAGAAATAGCGACAGCTAAGAGAGAATTTACGGAAACCACTAAAAAGCGCATCGAAGCACAAAAACTAGGAACTCGAGACTCCTGGAAAATCTGCAACAGTGTAGTAAATAATGGGCAATCAACAATTCCCCTACTAACCAACAATCACGAGGTTGTCTCCTCGGCAACCGACAAGGCTAACATGCTTGCCAGACAGTTTGCCTCAAACTCCACACTGGACCCTTCCAACCACCCCCTACCTGACTCTCCTATGCGGACAGACGCCACACTAGACGATCTGAAAACCACCCCTGCTCAGGTGCATGCTATCATAAAAAACTTGATACCTCAAAAGCATGTGGACCCGATCTTATCCCAGCTGTTCTATTAAAAAAGTGCTCAGCCGAAGTAGCTTCAGTTCTCTCCAAACTCTACAACAAATGCCTTAATGAAGCTTGCTTTCCGGTCTGTTGGAAAACTGCTTCTGTTGTACCAGTATTCAAGAATTCTGGCGAAAGGACAGACACATCAAATTATCGCCCCATTAGCCTCCTCCCACTTTTTTCCAAAATATTTGAGACCATAATTAACCATGCCCTAGTCTATCATCTTACAGATGCTAAACTACTGACTGACAAACAATATGGATTTAGACAAGCCCGTTCCACAGCAGACATCCTAACTGTGATCTCTGAACGTATATACCATTCACTGGACAACGCGGAGGAGGGCAGAGCGGTAGCTCTAGATATATCTAAGGCTTTTGACAGGGTATGGCATGAGGGTCTCCTCAGTAAAATCAGATCATACGGTATCACTGGTAGAATACTTAACATAATTAAATCCTTCTTAGATAAGAGAAAAATCCAGGTTGTCCTCGACGGTCGTACATCTAAACAATATGATATAAATGCGGGGGTGCCCCAGGGTTCTATCCTTGGACCTCTATTGTTCCTGATATTCATAAATGACCTCCCCGACAACATTGCCTCTGAGATGGGTATATATGCTGATGACACTACACTCTATGGCAGGCACGACAGGAAGACGAATGAACACATTTCTAAAGAAATGGCAGAAACACTAGAGGAAGACCTCCAATCTGTAGTGGAATGGGGACAAAAGTGGTTTGTCGCGTTCAATGCTGCCAAGACTAAACTACTTTCATTCAATAATTACAAGAAACCCTCTCTACCACCCATAGCAATGGCCAACGACTCTTTATCTGAGAGTCCATCTTTCAAACTCCTTGGCCTAACGTTCACAGGAAACATGAGTTGGAACAATTACATTAAAGGCATTGCCAGAGCCGCTGCAAGAAAGGTGGGCTCTCTTTACCATGCTAGAAAACTACTAACACCCGAAAGTATCCTGTACCTCTATAAGGCCACCATTCGCCCATGTATGGAGTATTGCTGCCACATCTGGGCTGGTGCATCTGCTACTAGTCTCTCGCTCCTTGACAAGGTTCAAAAGAGAGTCGCAAACCTGATAGGACCTGATCTGGCATCTAAGCTTCAGCCTCTGTACCATCGACGAAATGTTGCATTCCTCTGCCTTTTCTACAAGTATTTTAGTGGTGAATGCTCTGACGAACTGCAATCACTTGTGCCCCCACGACGTGTGCACCCTCGACAAACCCGACAGGCAGCTAAATCCCACCCCCACACTGTAGAGATCCCTAGATGTAAAATATCTTTTTACTCCAATAGTTTCTTCCCCAGAACCGCTAGACTCTGGAATTCCATTCCAGGTCCCTGCTTCCCCAACAGTACTGACGTGCAGAAGTTCAAGTGTAACGTGAACCGACACCTTGCTGCCCAAATCCCTACATAGTACCACAGTAGTTGTTGCCCCTGATAGTAGCCCCTACACCAAAGTAGCAATTTGCCTTGTTTGGGGTGAAAATGTAAAAAAATAAATAAATAAATAAATAAATAAATACATCTCCATGAATGAAAATATGTTTAAATTGTATGTTACAACCTGGCAAGACTGGATGACTATCTCCACCGCTAGTAGGTGAATATTATTTCATTGAGAATCTTAATCGAGTTTGTTAAATACATTTCTTTTACAAAATATTAATTTAAATTATTACATTCTCATGCAAGCATAAAATAAGGGAGATAACCCGTTTTATCAAACTTATGCTATTAATAATAATAATTAGCGAGATTCATGTAATTTACACATTATTTGATGTATTTGAACTTAGTGCACAAAAATTCGTTTAGTATTCAATATGGGAAAAGGAAGAAACTGCTTATTAGATGAATGACAATGGCAATAAAAAAATCGGAATTTTATGTTTTGATGTTTTTATAATTTATTGTTTCCGTTAATTATTTATATATATATATATATATATATATATATATATATATATATATATATATATATATATACTAATTTCTCAGTACTATTATATATACTAATTTCTCAGTACTACTCGGCTTTGCCTGTAGTAAATATTTAACATACTGCCATTGGAATTTCTATCTACCTATCTCTACTTTTCTCTCTACTTTTCTCTCTAGTTCTCTTTCCTTCTCCCTCTCCCATGTCTCAATTCTCATCAACTTCGTCTCCGTCGTCCTCATTACTTCTTTCTAGATCATATACTTTCATTTTATATAATAGATATCGTTAGGAAAAATGCATAATCTTCTTCTAAATTCGTACATAAAATGGCTGAAAAACGAACCCCCCAATCATACGAAAACTGTCCAAGTTCACCCGCTAAAAATCAATAATGTTTTATTTAATTTTAGCATTATTCATTCAGGCCAACTTTCAAACTGTTTGTGTTGTAGTTTTTTTTTTAAATATTTTACACAAATGCAGCGAACTCTCATCATATAATAGATGCACACCCATATAGACATACACACATACAGAAAATTACACTTCAGATAATAGATGTAGGCTATAAAACATCACTGAAAATGTCTGCAATATAATTTAGAAAACTTTAAAATTTTAATAGTTGTTGTCCATACAACATGTCCACAAAACAAGCAATAAACACTTTGATAAGGTAAACAGTCACAAAATTTGTGTTTCTAGATGTTTGAGATGAGGATTGACAATCCGTGTTATTTGATTTAGTTGGACTACTTTTTTCATCAACATTTTTATTATCACAAAGTTTTCGTAACTTACAACCTTATTTAAACAAGTACTTTATCCATTACGTCTGCAAGCGGATACATTACTTGATGAAATGAAGTTTAAGTAACACTTGTCCGGGAAGGTTGGAGATTTAATCCTTAGTGCAGTCGGCAAATTACAAGTGCAAATTACTAAAGGATCATACCCAGCAGTGACCGAACGGCAGCCTGCTACCACCGGAGAATACATAACATTTCTGTTTAAAATTCCGTTCAGAATTTCGTGTCGGACATAATGATTCTCGAGTTTGACAAAATATACCTAAAGTAAGTTGGAGACTGCAGCGTCCGAAACGTTGTGTCATTCAAAATGAGAACAATATTCTGATTAATCACATTTATACGTAGTCATAATACTGTTTCACAATCTTTCGGTCAATATAGTTTCTGATTATCATCACGCGAATCCCATAAAATTGGGAACCCTTTTTATTGTTTTACTCTCCTGCACCCCAAACAAGGCATATTGTCCATTTGACTTTAGGGGCTACTAGTTGGGATCATGCCTTGTAACGATTAACAAGATATTGGTTTACGTTACATTTAAACTTCTGCATATCAGTACAGTCAGGAAATCAGGTAACAGAAAGGGGATTTAAAAGTCTAGCCCTTCTAAGAAAGAAACTATTAGAGTAGAACACTCTATGACATTTAGGGACCTCAACTGTGAAGGGGTGTGATTTTGTTGCTAAGCGGGTTTATCTGGAATATGTACGCCGAGGAAATGCAAGTGCAATGAGCTCATCAAAAGGCAATCGATTAAAATACTTGTAAAACCTGCACAAGGATGCATCATTGCGGCGATGGGACAGGTGTTGGAGCCTAGTTGACAAAGTGTTATTATTAGGTTGGATACACTTTCTTGGACTTTATCCAAGAGGGGAGACTAGTAGTAGATGCACCAGCCCAGATGTGTCAACAATACTCCATACATGGGCGAATGGTGCCTTGTAGAGGTGCAGGATACTCTCATGTGTGACTAGTTTTCTAGCACGATAGAGGGAACCCACCTTCCTTGTAGCATCTTTGTAATGTTCTCAATATATTTTTTTCAGTTCATATTTCCTGTGGATGTTAAACCAAGTAGTTTGAAGAAAGAATTCTCAGATTGGGAGTTATTTGTTATGGATATCAGTGGTTGGAAAGGTTTCTTGTAATAGTTAAAGGAGAGCAGCTTAGTCTTACTAGCATTAAATGTTACCTTCCAATTTCGTCTCGATTCCACTAAGGTCTGGAGGTCATTTTTTAAAGATTCGGTCATTGTCTTGGATTTGTGTACACCCGTTCTTCCCTCATGTATGTTATAGAGCATTGTATCATCAGCAAATATACCCATCTCGGACACAATATTATTAGGGAAGTCATTGATGAATATCAGAAATAATAGCAGCCCAAGGATCGACCACTGATGTAGTCTCGCATTAATGTTATGCTGCTTGGATAAACGCCCCTAACTGATAACTTGAATGATTCTATTGTCTAAGAAGGATCTAAGTATATTTAGTATTCGTCCAGTTATACCGTATGATTTAATTTTCATTAGCAGCCCTTCATGCCAGTTTTTGCCAAAGGCCTTGGATTTATCGAAGGCTACAGCTTTAGCTTAACTCGCTTTATTAAGTGCATGATATATGCGTTCAGAGATAACTATTTAAATATCTGAAGTAGAATGACCTTGCCTAAATCTATAATGTTTGTCAGAAGGAAGATTTACTTTTGTAAGATGGTGAACAAGTGCTTGATTGATTCGCCTCTCAAAGATTTTAGTAAAGAGGGAGAGGGGACTGATAGGACGATAACTATGAGGCTCGGTCCTTTCGCCAGAATTCTTGCGCACTTGTACCACAGAGGCTATCTTCCATCTAGCTATTAAGGAAGACCATCTCCTATTCCAGCTATTGAGGAAGCAGGATTCAGCAAAGCATTTGTTGTAGAGTTTTGAAAGTACGGGGCTAGCTCAGCTTCGCATCAAATTTGGTAATCATTATTTCAGAATAATGAATTTCTATATAAAGATGTGAACACGTGTAAATTAGACAGTATTTAAATAAGTGCTTATAAATTGGTTTAATAACTAATTTTATAAAAGTGGAAAAGGTTTCCTAACTGAACCAAATAACGATTAAAATATTCTCGATGGACTAAAGTTACCGTGCGTTCATAATTGATTGTTAATGTAATATTTCTTCTATCTCATACACGTGGACGATTAAAATAACGTTGGTCTTTACTATCATTAAGAAACTGTTAAAGATGCGTCATTTACAGTTTTAAACGAAAGAGAACTACTTGTCTGTTTTAAATTGTTAATAATATGAAATAGTCGTTTCCAGTATAACTTGCCTTTCTGCCCCTTTCTCGGTCTCCTGTTTTATATAACACGTCCTTCTGATCAGTCTTAAACCTTAAATATACGTGCTATACCCCTTCATCTACCCAGCAAATACCATACCACTGTTACTCATGATGACAATGTAACATAAAAAGGATAGGAATGGTTGGTTGGTTGTTTTACGGCATATCAACCCTTTTCGGGTTATTTAATGCCGAATCCAAAGATTCGGAAGAAAATTTTTTTTTAATAGAATATATTTGTTGTTTTCACGTCGGTTTCTATTCAACCAATAGTTGGGACCCTAACAGGTACTACCACTCCGGGTCAGAGTGGACCTGGGAGCAATGGTAATTAAAGGGTGGCTTCACACTCCCCAAAGCCCACAAGATGGGGCCTCACCACCGGATATAGTTTAAGGTCATATCCAGGACCCCCATTGAGGGACTTTTACCCTCTGCAGGGGGAGGGTCGGCGTATTCTAATGCCCCAGTGACAGGGCCAAGGATAGGAATGAAGTTATAAGTGTATTCATATAGAATGGGGATGAAAAGCAGTTGTTTATTGTATTTATCTATATTTTTTCTACGTGATTAGACAGAAGAACAATGTGAGTTTGATAAAAATGTTTCTCTGCAGGTGGAAGGAACTGGATTCGAATTAAGCGCACCCAGGTTTTCAGTCTGTGTTATTGAACGCTTACTTATTTATTATACATGTTTCATACATGTAAGTGTAAGGAACACATCATGTTTAACTTGTAGTTTTTGAAGGAATAATTTGTGGACATTTGTAGCGATCTTACAGAGAACATGAATTAATTGAATATTTCTGACGATACATTAAATCCATTGCTTTTTTTCTGCTTTTCTTAAACTTTCTCACACCAGAGGCTAGTTTCTATATCTACAAAATCTATTATCAGTATTGTTGTCATGTTTGGACTGATAAATCTGTGACCCGTTTGAAGATTCTTGATAAATTGCAGAAACGTACAAGTAATTTGATTGGCTTCACTTTTGGTCTTCACTGCAACTTCTCTCTGACAAGCGTGATGTTGCTAGTCTCAACATTTTACTATTGTGACAAGTGTTCGCTAGAATTGTCTGATCTATTTCCTGCTTCTTTTATTTCAGTTCGATGGATTTGTTAGTCTCGAGGTCTCCATCAATTAGCTGGTTTAATACATGCTTGTAATATAACTTCTTATTCCAGTAGTTTGTTTCCAACGACTACACACTCTCGGAAATTTTTTTCTTGCTCACTGTTTTCTTTCTAATTGAAACCTTGTTTTTTTTCAGAACTAAGGGCAATAGGCATCTACTGTATTTTCAACAATCATCTGTTTTCCTTAGCTCCTTACATCAAGTGGTTTTATGTTTTGTCTCGAGCGATTTCCGTAAAAAATATGTGACAATAGATAATGAACATGACTTCGGTATTTAAAGAAGAAAATAGTGTGTAGTTAATAATCAAAACTAGAACAGTAGTCGGAAGAATCCAAATAATACGAAAACAGAACAAACATATCACTACTCGCATTTTTTAATTACGCAGTGAAAGATAACAAATCAGTCTGAATATTATAGTAAATTGAATTGGACATTTACAGATTATACAATTAAAAGTAGTTCCGGTTCAGACAGACATTGAGAAAATCTTATTAATAAATGATTTGCCAATATCTAAATTATAACTAATTTTGTCGATTTAATTGGACATAAATTGATTTCAATATGTCAACTATGTTAATCAATGCATAATTGGCAGGTGTGTCAAATTTGTTAGTATATTAGCCAAATTAAAGCCTCCTCATTTGGTTTCATATTTTCTGCTATGTTAATATATAAATTAATTAAATAAACATTCATTGTTTATTTAATTGGGTAATAGTATAGCCTTTTTAACTGGGCAGAAATCAAAGAAGCACATAAGTCGCGGTTATATTAGGATTAGGTTCGAGTTAGGTAAGTGTTAGTTTAGTGTTAGGCTAAGGTTAACTAAAACTACAGTTCGATTTTTTGTCCGGTTCACTATGGGACTCAAACATTCAAAACGTAGCAAGTTTATAGAGATTCCATTCCGAAAAATTTTTTCTATAAATCTCAGATGACAACTGTGTAGACAACTCATTTAAATTTTGTTGTTATTTTCTGAAGATGTAAATGTGTGTTATGTCTTTAGAAATAAAAAAAAAACATATTCGTTTACTTAATGCGATTTTTCACAAGTGTCAAAATAAGTAGGGTGAATATTATAACGACAACATTAACCACGACACTGATTTCAACAACTATAACGAAACTAGGCTTGTAATATTCGGATTATTCTAACTACTGTTCTTATTTTCACTGTTATTCTTACAATGCAAGGATCCATCCCGCAACGGATAAACGTGCTAAATTATAATAATAAATTCCAAGTACCAGCCATGTGGAGGGTGAAAATTTAATCATTAGTAAAAATTATTAAGAGTTTTGTTCATGACTGGTAGAACGAGAACACTTTATCTCTGTAAATGAAATAATGGATTCAGTACCAAACAGATTCCTGAATTCGACATGAATATTTCCAAGTTTGACAAGACGACCCTAAATAAGGTATGATGCTACATAGTTCAAAACATTGTGAGTATGATATCCCAGATTAATACTGTATTATGTATTATCCAAATAATCCAAATATCCAATCATCTAAAAGAATTACGAAATAAATTCTCGTTGTTTCAACTCTCAAGACACTGTTATAAGATTATACTTCCAAACAAACGTATAAGATGAAATGGAGTCTGTAGTGATATGGTCAGATGCAATATCATTTTATAAGCATTACAGCCTCGACTACTAAACATGAACAGCCTGATTATAATAATCCTAATCCTAAACTGGAAAGGAATAAATAATAGTTTTGCAAAACCTCGGTTAATCGAAATAAATAGTAAGATTATAAATTTGGCCATTTAGCAATATTAATATTCATGAATACTTTTAGTTAGTAAAAAAAGATAAATATTGTAGTTATTGTTTAACAATATTGCTTAGACACACGGGATAATTTTGTACTTAGAAATACTTATATTCATAAATCACAACTACTTGCTACCAAAATATTAAATATACAATAATTTATGCTCGTACATTTTTATTAAGTCCTAGGGAAATATTTATTACGTTCCGGAATTACAAAATATATTTTAATTTTTTAAATATTTATTAACAACGAAATTTCTATAAACTCCACTTATATTATTAAATTCCGTAAATCTGTTAATAATTTAGTAATATTAACAGTGATAAATACTGTTATTTTGTAATATTAATAATTATAAATGTGTTTTAGTATCATAATAGTTATAAATGTTAATATTTAATAAGAGTTATATTTATAAATGCTCTTGTTTACTAATGCAAATAGCTTTATTTAAAAATGATATAAATATTGTATTTGTTGTTAAGCATCAGTATTTACAAATAAGATATCATCTTGTAATGTGAAATATTCATATTTGCAAAATATTATTATTTCGTAGTGAAATACTGAATATTACTTAAGTAAACTTAATAATTAAATTTAGTAATTTTTTTTATAAGTCTGTTGAAATATCTATTACATTCCGGGATTACTAAATCTATTTCAAACATTCGGATATACATCTATTTATCTATAAATCTGAGAATGTGTGTGTGTGCATGTGTGTGTGTCTGTGTGTGTGTGTCTGTGTGTGTGTGTATTAAGATAACTCTCAATCGATGTACTCTAGGAATGCTTGATCTAGAGACTTGAAATAGGATATTCAGACATTTTCAACATTTTTTATCAGTTTTCATGAGGGGAAAAAAGCTGCTAACTAGTCAAAATTGAAAAACTGCTATGTGGGTGCTGTCGGACTTTTATCTGTTTGTTATCCGTTTCACGAATACGCATGCGTGAATGGTCCACATGACAAATTATTCATTAAGTTAAAAATAAATAGTTTTGAAAACACTTTTTAAAGATTGTCTCAAGCAAGTCTAATGGCTATCGTACTTTACTCAATGTCTTTAGGTTTTGGTTTGGATCCCAGCTATAGGATTTCTTTTACTTACAAGAAGCGAACGGTTAAAAAAAACATAATACTTGCATGCACATGTCTCAGTTTCTTTCTGTTATTTTTACTTGATTTTTTTCAAAAGGAATTAAACGTTACGTTTAATACCGGGCAATGCTGAGCACATCTGCTAGTGAACTCTTTAATTAGGATTGGATATATATCAAGTATATATTTTGGATTGGATATGTCTATGAACTATATAATTGCTATATATTCAAATAGAATTATTGGTTTGGTTGGTTGGTATAGTTGTTTCTGTTTTACGGCATATCAACCCTTTTTAGGTTATTTAATGCAGAATTCAAAGATTTTGAAGAAAACTTTTTTTAATAGAATATATTACTTGTTTTCAAGACGCTTTCTATTTAACCCATAGTTGGGACCCTAACAGGTACTACTATTCCAGGTCAGAGTGGACTTGGAAGCAATGGCAGTTAAAGGGTGGCTCCACAATCCCCAAAGACCGCAAGCTGGGGCCTCACCACTGGATATAGTTTGCGGTCATATCCAGGACCCAGAATTATTGAATTGCATAAAGAAACCATTTTTGAAGGTAAATTACAATTACACGAAACGATTTATTATTTTTTTTTCTTTTTGTTTAGCATTTGATCTTTCAAATACGTCTAGTACATAAAGTATTACTTCACATTGAGGAAGTACATAAATAAGTTTTATCCTCCTTTCACTAAGGGCACGTAAGACGAATACATACGGGTATTGCCCCAAATCGGCCACTTCTTATGTCTGCCATCCTTCATCTTTTCCCATTTCGTATCTAAGCTGTCAGCTTCCGCCACGTCTATCCGGCTTATTGACTGCTGTTTTCCTATTTGACCGACTTTTCATATTTCCTCTCTTTTACTCTCAGCCGACACGAACGATAAACCGACGTCACCACTCTTTCAATCGCGCGTCGTAAGACAATGAACAAACGCTGCTTTGAAAATATTGAACCTATTCAGCCTCGAACGACCACTGTTAGAAAGAAATCAGCTCTCCTGGGCACATGTTCCTGTCTTCCTACATTGTTGTATAATCTAGACTGCTCCGTTGTATGAGAATGGTAATAAGCCCGCGCAAAATTAAAGCAATTACAAATCACCTATATATACTAGCAGGCCGCGGGGCGTTGCTCGCCCGTAAAATACGCTTGGCTTCGGCGTAGCTCAGAGACTAAAGAATGAGGGTGGAGAGTTTGTTTTGGTGTCAATTCTAGCTAATTTAAGCCGTCATATATATATATATATATATATATATATATATATATATATATATATATATTTGTTTTGAGCTTACTACTAATATCTATAGAGAATTGTTTCTATCATTATAACTACGTAATCTGCATGAATTAATATATATTTAAGCCTATCTTACGACCGGGTAACACTGTGCGGCCTATCTATCTATCTATCTATCTATCTATCTATCTATATATATATATATATATATATATATATATATATATATATATATATATATATATAGATGGGGGATGTGTTTGTATCTAGGTACCCATGCTATTAACGTGTCGCTATTTATCAAGACTCTAATACCACTCAAGAGTAAGAGTTAAATGAGTGTACAATGAACAGTGAAACCACGTGATAATAACTATGGTTGAGATTGGACAGAATTTGGTTATTTAAGAAGGAGACCCAGCAGCAATTTGTTTATATTAGACGTAGTAGCAACCATGTTCTAGTTTTAAACCTCTAACTTAATAATATAAACATTATAACTTGAATCTAATGAGTTAAATCTCTCTCTCTCTCTTTCTCTCTCTCTCTTTGATAAGTTATACGATAAATTTCCACCAGTGAACAAAACGCGTGTAAGATAAATGATACAGCTATTAAAATAAAATGACTGTAGTGTAAATAAATCTTAACGTTGGTTACCTTCGATATATAAGCGTAAATTCATTTTTATTGAGCTTAGCTAATTGTGGAAATTGGGGGAAAAATATTAAAATATATATTTCTTTACAATTAAACGCATATATATATATATATATATATATATATATATATATATATATATATATATATATATATATACTAGCAAAAGTACCCGTCGTTGACTGGGTTCAAAAACACTCTACAGAAAATGGACTCTGATTTATGAAAGTATGATAGGTTTTGAAAAGGAAGGGCTGTAAATTTAGGTTGAATTTGGGAGTATCAAAACCAAAGCAAAATATGATGAAAGTAAAAATATAATAGATAACGCCATAATTTATTATACCATACCTGTTAACACCGTAATACTTATCACAATATTCTGTGGATCTATATTAAAAAAAAACCTTCTTAAACTTTGTGACATATTTCCATTCTATGAAGGTCAGGCGCGAACGAACACCCCATAATTTTATTATACCATATTTCTTCAAACTGAAACATAATTATCAAAGTATACTTACGCAGATAGTTATGAAAAGTATTTATTAAAGTTTGTGCCTGTTTCCATTGTATGGAGGCCAGACACACACACACACACACACACACACAGACATTCAGCTTTATATTATAGAAGAAGATATGTATATATATATATATATATATATATATATATATATATATATATATATATATATATATATATATATATGAAACGTTCATAACTTCCGTCGTTCGAACACTCTGCATTGTCTTCGCCCATATAGAGTGTTTATAAATTGTTAATTTCCTTCACTCTTGTGGCAATGATTTGGTGGTCCATGGGTATATATATAGTTTGTGTATTGCTTTGAAACAATTATAAAAGCCACTACGATTGTACACATTAAGCATTATCAATGACTAGCAGGCCATCCGACATTGCCCGGTCGTAAAATACACTTAAATATGATATTTTGCTAATGCAGATTTCGTATTTATTATTATACTTGCTGAAGTACCCGGCGCTGCCAGGTTGTATATGATATATTTGAATATTTTGTCCCCATACATCATAATAAATATAGATTAAACAAAGCATAAATTCATAACAGCTTCTTATTCCACACACTCTATGTGGTGGGAGCAGTAGTGCGTTTTATTTTATAGAGGTATCGCCAGTAGACCTAATCGATTTTTATAGTTTAATCTTTTATATTCTAGTCCTTCTTTCAAAATATGATGTAAGAATTGCAATGGTTTTATATTTTAGTGCATATCTGAAAACTGATAAATGAACCGCTAGCATTAATCTTCAAGAGCCTCTACATTTTTGGTGTGACCTCTAACAGGTGTATAAATGTAAAGATTTTCAGGACTTCCAATGCGTGAGCAACCAGCATACAACTAGCCAGGAGAAACGCAAAGTGTCTGAAGAAATAAGACAAACAACGTTTAGGCTTTTCCATTGAACTTTATTTATAGCCATGACAAAACTAATTTTTATTGGGAATTTAAACGCTTGAACTTAAATGGCATGTCAGAAGGTATCCGAGGAATTAACAGATTCACCCTTAAAATGCCCAGTTATTATAATATATATATATTCCCTTCCCTGCAGCCTCTCTCCCACAGAAGATACGTTGCGAGCCCGTCTTTGTTCTATCGTTATTTCCATGGCAAGTACTCGTTTGAGCTCCAATCTCTCGTCCCCCCTCGCCAATCTTTCACAAGAAACGCCCGTCTAGCTGAAACTACTGTCAATAATTTTCCCCACTCTTTATCTGTGCCTTAATCCAAACGTAGATTCCATGATCAAAGCTTCTTTCTCAGAAGTGCACGACTGTGGAACTCTCTTCCATTTGCCTGTTTCCCACCTGACTACAACTTGGATGTCTTCAAATCCAACATAAACAAATTCCTGACAAACCGCCCCTTTAAGTAAGACACTCTGTTAAATCTCCAATACTAATGATTACTACAATACTATCTCATTGATTACTGTACACGCAATAACCCTTATCCATGAGTGGCCTCCGGGCCTTGATAAGTGGTGACCCCCATGTAAAAAAATGGCTTCCAAAACATTAGTTTTCAAAGATTTTATTGCTAACCGCGTGCCATTGCACAATTTAGGTGGATCGATATTTCTTAATAATATAACTGGGACTCCTTCATTCAATATCAGGTTATCATGTGGCATTCCAGGCAGCTGTAATGAATTTAGAATTCTACAGGAAATTCTACTGTCTAATCTTCAAAATACCGAAATCAATGGATTGATAAGAATCTTCTAACCCAGGCAACTCTTGCAAAAGATTACAATTGATCTGTTATGTTACCATGACAACAATGTAAACATTTTTAAAAATAATTTTAAACAATGAATACTTTTTTAATGATAAACAATATTAATATAAATAAAAATATTAAATTGTTAGAAAATATAATAAATTTATACAATATAAATAGAACTTTTCATAGTTATAAACTATGAAAACTTTTTTAAATCAATATAAAAATATAAATTTTTATTATTTGAAACTATGAAAATCTTTAAGTTTAAGTTTAAACAATATGAATAGAACTTTTCTAACTGTACACAATGTAAACAGATGTATTTTTATTCAAAATTGAATTACGTGATTATTACTTAATTACGTGATTATTATTAAATCTCATGAGCAGTTATAAACGATAAAAATTAATATTAAGCACGCGTATTCTATTGTGACTTTTAATAATTTTATCGTCTATTCTGTTTAATAATCGAAAAACTACTTATTTGCGGAAAATCAAAATATTTAATATATAAAATATTTGTTTTTAGCTTACCAGATATCCAATAAAAGTCGGGGTTTTAAAGGAAAATGTTAAGGCGTGAACTAAGTAAAATTTTACCGTTAAAATTATAAAAGTTCTGTAGTTATGTATTTTATGTACCGTGCTGAAATAAGGTTATTCTCTCGAAAACCAATCTTAACATGGGGAGTGGGTAATGTTTTGTAAGTATCCTCTCCTCCCATCTAACAATTTAATAAAAATAGATACCTTGAAACTTAAATTAAACCTGAAAAACTATTTTAAAATGGCACAGTACCAAAAATACATAAGCACCAAACTTCTAGTTCAATGGGTTAAATTAAAAATTAAAAAATACAAAATATTATGTTTATATTGATGACATAAAAATAAAAATATTCATATTTTTAAAATAAAAAAAGTGTTTACTCGTGTCTTTTTAAAGTTGTTTTCATATTGATTATTTTTTAAATAAGTTTTGTTTACATAAAACTCAACTTCTGAAACCGATGTCATTTTTTATATATTGTTGGTATAGTAACATGACGATAATTAGGGAGTTTAGTTCCTTTTATTTGATAGAGGGTTCGATATTATTTTGCCACCTAAACGCCAGTCTTGACAGAATTTTTCGTACTTGTGCAGTGTACAAACAATGCTAAAATAATAATGTTATTATTCAGAAAGCCATTCTTAACATGGGAAGGGGGCTTGTTTACTATTTTGCACTTTCACCAAACAGTTTTAATAAAAAAGAGAAACTATTTCAAGAAAAAAGAAGAGGCTGTGTAAAGTAAGGATATTATTTGGAGAAAATAAACTTATCTCAAGGAAACAGGTGTAAAGTAATGTCGGTTGGCACTTGTATCGATGCGGGTGCGGGGATGAACGAAACTCTATAAATAAAATTTCATTTTTAGAGCAACATCAAATTTTATTTAATTTCGTTTAAAAAAATGAGAAAGAAAATTTCTGTTTATGTTTGAATGATTGCTTTCGTGTCAACCTTTCATGTGTTGAAATAGTCTCGTAGCGGTGTTTTGATTGAAATAAGTGGCAGACGACAATCTGACTATTTTGGCGGATTTTCATCAGTCGAGGATTCGAACGTGAATACATGTTTTGTTTTTGTTATGAAAATCATATTCATGGAAATTACTTATTCTACCGTAAGCGAAGTAAGTGTCGAAGATAACCGAATGTATGTATTTTTATGATAAATGGAAAATATCTCGTGTTATTTAAAATATTTTAAATAACATTTAAAAATATTAAAAAAAAAACAGATGTCACTAAGATATTTGTTAAAGGGTTTTCTATGATTCATTTTGTGCGCGAATATGAGAATAATAGTCAGAATAGAATATGAGATATTTTATGTGGTTAGATATCATCATCATCATCATCATCATCATCATCATCATTATTATTATTATTCTTTTTTTTTTAGAAATAAACTTGTATTTTGTGTTGGCATAATGTCCTGTGTAAGAAAGCTCTACCCCCCCCCCAAAAAAAAAAACTAAAAATAGTAAAATCGCATGCATTCGAAAAATTTGGCATTTTCTGTTTGTTATCAATAGTTGTTCATCTAATCGATAAATGAATAAAATACATATAGGTTTTTCGTAAATGTCATGCAACGTCTGAAAAACACGCACACACATGTATTCGAAACGTAATTTGTCTCGGATTCTCGGGAATTCCCTTCAAGCATGGATCGGACGAGACGGCAATTATCGAGTTCAGCCGAGTGTTTTTCAAATGTTTAAACGCTAAATCGACTTTCTATTTTTATGTGATATTTTTAGTATTTTTTCGATAATAATAAGGGGGGTCTGATTATTTATTTATTTATTTGTGCTTCAGTAGCTGGGCGTTTAATAAAATAGGACGATACCATAAAAAGTTAATTTAGTTTTGAAATCCTATCTGAAATGTAATATTCGGTGTTTTTACTGTGTACGCATCGTACACTGTAAAACCACCGAATATTTCTTTGTAATTAATAATTGTTTATCTAATCGGTCACATAATTATAAAAGACTAGCATGGGTGCCCGGCGTTGCCCGGGTGTTTGGAGGTGTATGCTGAGCAAAAAAAAGGGGTAATTTTTTAAACTTTGACCCCTATTATGACCCCTGAAAATTTATTGTTTTGGCCTCAAATCAAGTTATTAAGTTAGATCCATGTCCACGGAACCTATATCTAAAATTTCAAGGGTGTAGACCCAAAATTGTCGGAGAAGTTTGCTAGAGTTCTCAAAGCCCAAATCGTTGAACTTTGACCCCTTAATCGCCAAATTTCTGGCTAAAAACCGATCACATAGATTTTTCCAAATCTCAGTACCCTGTATAATTTCGAGTCTGTAGACTAAAAATTGACAGAGTTATTTCGTAGGGAAATGTACACAGACACACACACACACACACACACACACACACTTTCACTTTTATAGATATGTAGATTTAAAATTTGAGTCTGACAGAATGACAAAGTGATATTGCAAACCGATAAATTAAACAAACGAACTTCAAAGAGACAAATGAACACATAAGTAAAAAAAAAAAAAATGTATTAGAAAACATTTCTTGATTATTCCACGTTTTTTTTACAGACCTGACGACTGAGGTTCGCTCTTAATAAAAATTGTTTTTTATAGTCTTAATTTTGACTTCCTTTTTCATAAAAAACTAAAAGAAATCAAGAAGGAAAAGAAATTTAATTTTATTCTTTTTTCATTAATTTCTTTCTGTGCAAAGCAATTCTTTCAAACTTAATCTGTTTCCAAAATGTTTTTATTTCATTCCCCTCCCCCTTCATTCATTTTCCTCCGCATCCTGGCAAGTATTAAAATAAACCATTTATAATATTTATTTATGGATTTATTTACTTATCATTTCTTTTGTATCGGTAAATGAATTCTATGCACCCACCATGTTTAAGTTTGGGAGTAAAAGATGTACGATGAACAGAAGGATAGGGAAAATAATGTATATAAATACGCAATCATAGGTCATTATAAACATCATATACATTTACAAAACTTCCAAATTGGATTGAAATAAAGAACACGATGATTTATACTGAAACTCATCTAATATTAATAATAAAAAAATAATAAAAAAAACACAAGTTGTTTGTTTAAGTATTATAAGCAATTAAATATTTCGTTGTATTATAGATTTTAAAGATTAGAATGCGTTCTTTAATTACTTATAAATTACATTTTAAAAAGTGAAGGAACACGATTTGATTTGTAGTAAAATTGAAGTTTATTTAATAAAATTAAATGAAAATTATGCATGTAAGAATATGAATATTTGAAGCAGAACACAAGCAAAACATTTGATATGAGTTAAGACAATAAACAAATATTAAAATTAAACAATTTTTTTAATCAAAATGATTTTTTTTTAATCAAAATGAACCACAATATTTTTAAATACAAATGAACCAGAATATTTTTTCAAAATCAAAAACAATATTTTTAATGGGTTTGTATTACTGTACACATAGATTCGAAAAAGTTGCCAAAAACAAATATATAACAAATAAATGTTATCAAAGGCAAGATAAGTTACTTTTCTACCAAACTGGATATATTTTTCGTATTTTTATTCAATGTAACATGTTTATTCAGCTCGAAAACCATACAGTGTTTACCGATGTATTGGAAAATTCAAGATGGCGTCTTAGTCCCTCTTTAACACGGTAAGTTTGGGAAAAGGTGTTATAAATAAAAAACTGAATAAAATACTGTTAAAAACTCGCTCAATATGTTACCGTGACATAGGTTGACATATATTCGGCGGGTTTTTAATAGTATTTTTTCTAGTTTTTTATTTATAACACCTTTTCCCAAACTTACCGTGTTAAAGAGGGAGTGAGGCGCCATCTTGAATTTTCCAATACATCGGTAAACACCGTATGGTTTTCGAGCTGAATAAACATGTTACATTGAATAAAAACACGAAAAATATATCCAGTTTGGTAGAAAAGTAACTTATCTTGCCTTTGATAACATGTATTTGTTATATATTTGGTTTTTGACAACTTTTTCGAATTTATGTGTACAGTAATACAAACCCGTTTTTCGAGCTGAATAAATATGCTACATTGAATAAAAACACGAAAAATATATCCAGTTTGGTGGAAAAGTAACTTATCTTGCCTTTGATAACATTTATTTGGGTAATCTCCAAAAATACCGTTAGGGCTTACAACATGGCCGCCAGAAGAGTCAACAAAAAACTGCGAATAAAATATATAAAACTCGTAATTTCTGTTTTTAAAGTGGGTTGTCAATTTTCTTTATGAAATATACTTCCAAAGTAAACTATTACAGTCGTTTAAAACATAATAGAAGTATTATTTTTTATTTTTTAAAAACAATGTTTACAAAATGTCTACGAACGTGCGTAGACATTTTGTAAACATTGTTTGGTTGCCATAACAACGTGACGGTAGTGAACGTGTGTGTGTGCGTGTGTGCGCGTGTGCTTGCTAGTACTACTATTAAGTTTGTCGGAGCGTTTGATTTCGTGTAGTTTAGTTTCGTATTTTTTTAATTTGTGAATAACAAGTTATTAAAAAATTAAACCCTTCCAAGATGGACAATAAATAAAGCCATAATATTTTATGGTAAAGGTAAGAGCGTAGAAACCATTGTTTTTTAGGAGATGTGATTATTGGATTAACCAATCAGAAATCGTCTGTGGCACACACATCTCTGTTTTTATAGATATATAGAATAGATAGATAGAAGATATAAAGGTATGCCTTCGATAACTGAATAATAAAAAAAGATATATAGGTGTTTCTTTGTATTTACAAATTCAAAACTGTGAAATTTACGTAGTATTTCATTATTTTTATTAATACAAAGACAATCAAAATATGTAGCGTTCTAGCTTGATGATGTTTTAAGTGTGCGCATGCGCAAAAATGCCGACTAGTGGTTAATATATTTTACATGTAAATTTATTGATGACTTTAAGCGTTATTCATGTATGTAAACAAAGATATTACTAGCTATAAACCATCCTTAGTGCATGAATATTATTTTCTGAGAATTTCAGTGATATGTGACCAGTAATCTAAGGGTTTGCCTATTAGATATTTACACACAGACATACAACTACTGTTTTATTTATATAGAAGAAGAAGAAGAAGAAGAAGAAGAAGAAGAAGAAGAAGAAGAAGAAGAAGATGATGAAGAAGAATAAGAAGTTTATGTTGGACCCAATATATAGTAATGATTTAAATTTTTTTAAATGACTCGTGCGCCACCACCGAGAATCGAAACTACTAAGCTTCGCTTACAATTTACTTTTTTCTTAGACGTTAATGTCTGAGCTATAAAGACATGTTTGCTGGCAGGCTAAAAATTAAAACGTGAACGAATAGTTATTATATTACGCATGCGTATTCGTAATGGTGTCGTTTGACCATCACCTGACAATTCCATTTTTTTTATGTTGTCACTTTTGCACCGATTTTACCCGGCTAAATCCCAAATATAAAGTTTCGCATAAGTTCGAATACCCTATATTTTAAGTTTCATGTCTGTAGACCAAAACTGACAGAGGATTTTGGTAGGCAATTTTTTAAAAACAAATATAGACACACACACACACATACATACATGTATATATATATATATATATATATATATATATATATATATATATATATATATTGAGAGAGGTTTGTGTTTACTATAACCTTTTCACGCAAATATTATGCAACGCAGAAGTATAAAATCACGTAGAATATCTGCATGAATATCATTACACGTAATGGGTAACTAAATATGATCATCGCATAAGAAAACCGAAAAAAAAAACTAATAGGGAATTAATTAAAATGAATGTTTAAACGAATATGCTAATTCATTGGATCTGTTGCAAATGAATAGCAAAGTTTTATTTTCTTTTTAAATAAATAGACAAAAAGGGTGATTTATTAAAAAAAATAGGAGTATAGGTTGTTTAGTGTAATAACGTATGGTATTCTTTAGAACCTGAGTGACTACAAGTCACCTTAGATTGAAATCGCATCATTTTGCCTAATAGCAACGGTAGGTTTCCATAAATTTATCCGTGACAAAAACCGTTGGTCATCTTTGGAAATTGGGCGGTATTAAGCCTCCCCAATTTTCCAGTTCCTCTCGCATTCTCTCAGCGGTGATCTGGTTGGTGCGCTCTTTATTATTATTATTATTATTATTATTATTATTATTATTATTATCATTATTATTATTATTAGCATAGGTGCCCGGTGTTTCGAGGGTGTCCGGAGGTGTGTGTTGAGCAAATAAAAAAAGTGGTAGTAAGAAGGCAGGCTCGAACCCATACCGCGAAGGAGGAAAAGAACAGGAAAAACGTGATGTCTTTACTGTTACCACCACTGCCAAACCGAAAGTGATGTAGGTTTAAATTAAGGCTAGACAATAAAAATAGGGGATGACTTTAAAAAATATCGGTGAAAAAAGCGACCCCTCCCTGTATAAAAGTGCCCAGTTGAGAGTGAAGACATTAATGTTTTTAGCCGATTTTTCGGTATTTGTCGTCTGAAGGGTGGAGCTTCCAAACAGTACTGATATTGTGAAAATTCGTCGCATCTGTCGAAAGTTTTAGGCAGACATGTAAACATACACACATGCATTCATATATGGTAGCTCAAATTTTTGACCCCAACCGATTAAAAAGCTTTCCCTATCTCTGATTACCCTTTATGTCAAATTTCAAAATTTTAGACCAAAAAGAGTAATTTTGTAGAGACCGCATAGGTAAATTTTTTAAAAACTTTTACCCCTATTATGACCCCTTAAAATTTATTGTTTTGGGCTCAAATCAAGTTATTAAGTAAGATCCATGTACAAGGCACCTATATCTAAAATTTCAATTGTTTATACACAAAATTGGCGGAGGAGGTTAGTAGACTTCTCAAATATCAAATCGTTAAACATTGACCCCTTAACAGCCACATTTCTGGAAGAAAACGGATTAGAAAGATTTTCCCAAATCTCACTACCCTGTATATCAAATTTCGAGTCTGCAGACTAAAAATTGACAGAGTTATTGTGAAGGGAAATGTACACAGACAAACACACACACAGACACTTTTATTTTTATAGATATATAGATTCATCTTGTTCTTCTTATTCTTCTTCTTTTTCTTCTTCATATTATTATTATTATTATTATTATTATTATTATTATTATTGTTATTATTATTATTATTATTATTATTATTATTATTATTATTATTATTATTATTATTCATAGTAGGAGTTTTAGCAGTTGGCAAAGAAACCAATATGCGAATGAAATAATTTATCTGTGAATTTCCACAACATTTTAATTATTATATTTGTTAGCTCATCAGATTGATCGTTTACATCTGAAGATTGTACTGATCGAAAGTCTGCAATAACACATCAAGCTCTCGATCTTGTACTTTTTTAAAAAATAAAGCAATTCTATTTGATCTTTCCTAGAATAATCAGTTGTTCATATCTATTAATCCGTTACTGTTTCCCTCTGGAAAAAGTATTATCATGTGTGTGTTTGTGTATGCATATACACATATCAGAAGTTTACTTTTGTGATGCGGTACGTAAAGAAAAAGATTATATTTATAAGATGACAATTTACACACACACGCACACACACACGCACACACACACACATATATATATTAATAAGATTGTTTGTTATTTATTTTGTCGATCTGAATGTGGTTTTATTGTTATGGACTTCTATGTTGTTTATATATACATATATTTTTTCAGAAGCTTTGGTTCAGGTCCCGATTCAATCTTATGCACCCAAGTCATATAGATATATTTTTATTTTTGCAATTGCTACTTTATAATATATAAAAATCGATAGACCATAAGCTCTATAATATTATATACGAAATCTGCAAAAATTAAAATATAATATTTAAATGTATTTACGACCGGGATACACCGGGCTTTCCTGGTAACTTAGATATATTGGTATATAAAAGAAATTTTCTGTTCGTGTGTGTGTGTGTGTGTGTGTGTGTGTGAGTGTGTGTGTGTGAGAGAGAGAGAGAGAGAGAGAGAGAGAGAGAGAGAGAGATTCTCATGAACTCAAAAAGGACTGGGTCGATTTTTATGAAATTTCACAGAAATATACTTTATGTATCGGGCAGTAATCTCAGATATGTTTTGTATCGGAATATCTCCGATAAATACCGATAATCGATTTTCGAAAAATCGGATGAAAGAATGAACAAACGAAGCTGACCTAAATTAACAGCTTATACAGCCTAATATCACAAATGCATTTAAGAAGTTTTAATAACACGCAAACAAAAATATTACCTACTAATATTTTACGTGTATATGCATGAGACAGTAAATAGTGCTCTTCTATTTCATGTTACTTTAGTCGAAGTCCTCAGAAACCAAGATAGCCATCTTCTTACCCTCTTGATCTTAATGTAAGATGCATAGATATTTGAATATTTTATTAAAGTTCTTCTTTACCTCTCAAACATCGAGTTAGTAAGTTCCTCTCCCCGATTGATCGAAATTTTAGCGGAATAGTTTTAGCATCGCCTATATAATATGAATTGTTAAGACTAACACGTTAAGCATTAAATCATAAAGCTATGACATCATAAAAACCCATATCATATTGTGAAGTAACATTACATCAGAAATCTATGACATCATAACAACCCCATAAATATTTTGAAGTAACATTACATCAGAAATCTATGACATCATAACAAACCTATAAATATTTTGAAGTAACATTAAATCATAAATCCATGACATCATAACAAACCTAAAAACATTTGGAAGTAACATTAAATCATATATCTATGACATCATAACAAACCCATGTCATATTTTGAAGTAACATTAAATCAAAAATTCATGACATCATAACAAACGTATAAATAGTTTGAAGTAACATTAAATCATAAATCTATGACATCATAACAAACCTATAAATATTTGGAAGTAAGATTAAATCATAAATCTATGACATCATAACAAACCTATAAATATTTTGAAGTAACATTAAAACATAAATCTATGACATCATAACAAACGTATAAATATTTTGAAGTAACATTAAAACATAAATCTATGACATCATAACAAACCTATAAATATTTTGAAGTAACATTAAATCATAAATCTATGACATCATAACAAACCTATAAATATTTTGGAGTAACATTAAATCATAAATCTAGGCCATCATAACAAACGTATACATATTTTGAAGTAAGATTAAATCATAAATTCATGATATCATAACAAACCTATAAATATTTTTAAGTAAGATTAAATCATAAATCTATGACAACATAACACACCCATAAATATTTTGAAGTAAGATTAAATCATAAATCTATGACATCGTAACAAACCTATAAATATTTTGAAGTAACATTAAACCATAAATTTATGACATCATAACAAACCTATAAATATTTTGAAGTAACATTCATAAGGAAGTTCAAATGTCTCAGTTGATAGAATTTCAGATCAAAGATATCGATATTTCGATTTCAATTGCCGGTCATAACATTGGTTTTATTTGCTTAGAATTTATTATTTACTATTAACACAATATTAACCAATTTTAAAAGTAGTTAAGATGTCTAACAGTTCGAAAAAATACCGATTTCGCAATACATTTTTTACGTTAAAACTTTCTGAACAACTAGGAAAATCTCTTTGTGAATATCTGAACTTTACCACAACAAGTAGTAAAACAATGCGTCTTTAAAGTTTTATTTTATTTATGCTCCTATTGTATTGCAGGCAAGAATAAAACACAAGGTAAATATTTAGTTTGCAGGAAATCCCCTTCACACTGTGGATTGTGATGAAATATATTTTTTATTCAAACATACAGGTTTTACTTATTTATTTAAATATGCCGTTATATTGGTCTACTACGATCAAGTCTGAAGCAAGATTTTCGTTTATCTCTTACGATTTTAAACTTACAATGTTTGTTTATGTGCCAGGTTTTAGTTAACTACGCGACATAACGTTGACCCCTTAGTTCTCGGTAGATCAGCGATGTTAAGCAACGTTGCATCTGATCAGGACTAGATTGGTGACTATTTGGGAATACCAGGCGCCTTACGTAATAGGACCCCGACACAAGATCTGCAAAAACTATCAAATCTCTTGACTGGAATATACAAAGTTGAATTTTTATTTATTATAATCTATCACGTTTGAGTTTCATTAGAACGGATGTGACAATAGAATATTCCTTTCATTCTTTTGACTCTCGGGTATATATCAGACACAGTTAGACACACTTAATCAACCAAGAACCACATCCGTCTATATAAAAATATATGAGAAATTAACGGATATATACTCAAGAGTCAAAACAATGAAAAGAATATGCTGTTGTCGCATCCCTATTAATTAGAATTTACATTATTCCAATCTTGATTCTATGTTTGTCTGTAACGCCCTAGTCTAATGTTTTATGTATTCTCCCCTCTTCGCGATTTTAATCTTTTTCTGTTTCTCTTTCTTTTTCCTTTTCTCTCTATGTATATATCTTATTTATAATACTCCGAATTTATTATGTTTATATAATTGAGAATTCGGAAATCATTCAAATACCAATAAATTTTAAGTCAGAATCAAGTGATTTAATTTGTAAACTTCAAATTACCGTCTTTTTTAAATTGAGCATTCATATATTGTTTTAACAAAATCAAGTCAATAAACATTGGAATTATGGCAACAAGTAGTGGATTTTCATTGTTCGTTACAATTGTTTCGCTATTAATCAGACAAATTCAAACCTTATATCGTTCAAAAATATTCAAAAGAATGGCCTCTCTTCAGACGTTGAGAAAAACATTTTTTAAATGAACAATATGGAATCCATTTCACTTTTAAGGAAAACCATGTGATAAAAAATTTACCTACATTTCTTTCTTCAGAGGTTTTTCGTTTTCTCATATATATATATATATATATATATATATATATATATATATATATATATATATATATATATATGTGTGTGTCTTTGTGTGTATAATTTTGAAACCATTACTGTTTATTAGGTACACTATGATAATCAATACATAATCGTTTCTATAACAATAAGTACGAAATCTACATGGATAGTAATATCATATTTAAGCTATCTTACGACCGGACACCGCCTGACAGCTTGATAATATTATATATGTATATATTTCCTGCTACATTGCATTTATGAAACTAATGAAAAATATTTTCAAGAAAAATAAACTTTTTAACCATAAATAAGTATCTGAAATGTATACACATGTATGCAAATGTGAGAAGGCTCGAGAATCCTTCTACTATATATATATATATATATATATATATATATATATATATATATATAAACGACTAACGCAAATGGATGACTGACACGTAGTTTAGTGTACAGGTTCGTTGATGTAGATTCGGACACTCCGCAATTAGGAGACGAATAAGATATACGTTCAGAAAATAATTCACACAGAACTTGCTTCCATGAGCCTAACGCGCTTGCACACCTTCAATGTAAATACCGATATAAACAAGCCAAGCAGCAAAATTACACCTCTTCAAGGTAGTGGTTCAATATGCAAGAAAAGTTTTTATCATTATTAGATACATTCATTCGCCTACTTGCTTTTGAAATTTCCTCTTTGCGTTTAACGTGATGCAAATATCTTTTTTTTAATTACATTTTTAGCCCAAACAAAGCACATTACCACTTTGATGTACTATCAGGGACTTAATCGACAAGGGTACAATGTGGGAAGTTGGGCAGCAAGATGTCGGTTCATGTTACACTTGAACTTCTGCATGTCAGTACACTTGGGGAAGCAGGAACCCAGAATGGAATTCCAAAGTCTAGCGGTTCTGGGGAAGAAACTACTGGCGTAGAAGCCTCTCTTGCATCTAGGGATCTCTACTGTGAAGGGGTGTGATTTTGCTGCTTGTCGGGTTTGTCCGGGGTATTTACGTCGAGAGGGTACAAGTGCTTGCAGTTGGTCGGAGCATTCACCGTTAAAGTACTTTTGAAAAAAGGCAGACGGATGCTACATTTCAGACAGAGGCTGAAGCTTAGATGACAGTTCAGGACCTGTCAGGTTGGCGACTCCTTTTTGAACCTTGTCTAGGAGCGAGAAACTAGTAGCAGATGCACCAGCCCAAATATGACATCAATACTCCATACATGGGCGAATCGTGTCCTTATAGAGATACAGGATACTTTCAGGCGTTAGTAGCTTTTTAGCACGATAGAGAGAACCCACCTTCCTCGCAGCGGTCCTGGCAATGCTCTCAATGTATATGTTCCAACTCATATTTCCTGTGAACGTTAGGCCGAGGAGTATAACAGATGTATTTTCAGATAAAGAGTCTTTGGCCATTGCTATTGGTGGTAGAGAAGGTTTCTTGTAATCATTGAAGGAAACAAGTTTAATCTTTATAGCATTGATGGTGACCATCCATTTTTCCCCATTCCACTACAAATTGGAGGTCATCCTCTAGTGTTTCTGCCTTTCTTTAGATATGTGTTCATTTGTTTTCCTGTCGTGTCTGTTATAGAGTGTGGTGTCATCAGCATATATACCCTTCTCACAGAAAATTTTGTCAGGGAGTTTTGTACACACTTTCCTCTTTTGATGTAATTTATGGAGTAATATGAATTGTTTGGATGAATATGTTTTCGCAACATAGTTTTTCTATACACCGAACGAGTGTTAGTTACGACAATGGTAAAAAGTGGTCGTCTGGCAAGTATTAACCGATATTAAAATATGTACATGTTGGGACGATAAATTTGTCGGCCTAAAGAAAGCAACACTACAGCTTTATTTTAAAACTTTAATTGAAAAATCAATTAACGTAACTTTGATTACGTAGTAGAGCTGACAGTTATCTAATGTAACCGCCTTCAGCCTCAATCACGGCCTCGATACGGGTCCGTGACTGGGAGCATGTCTTTTCTACAAGCACCGGCGGGAGCTCGGCAAATACTCGGCAGATGGTGGCGATTAGGCTGGCTTTGATGTTGTGGAGGCCATGTTGGTGATTTACTCAACGGATGACTAAAGGAAGTCCAGCGGGTTCATGTCAGGGGAGAAGGGGGCAGTTAGAGAAGAGTAAAAGTCGTATCACTCCTTCTGGCCAAGCCTGAGTCTCTTTGTACTTGTGGGCCGACGTCGAGTCCTTTTGTCACACCCAGGGTGTGTCAAGGGCCACTTGATTGGACGAGGGGATCACCATACACTTCAGTACAACCTGGTACACTTCCGGGTTGACTTTCAAGCGAACTTAGAAAACGTGAGGTGACATGATGTGGTCCTCACTTGAAAGCACATCAAAAACTATAACCATGGCCGGAAACTTTGTTTTCATAACACTGAGCACGACCCTATTATTGGTGACAATCTAGCGATGCATTTTAAGATCCTGACAACAGTACTGATGTCATAACTTGGACTGATAGATTAATCGTTTCAAATTGTGTCATTTTCATGCATGATAAAAGGCTCCTATCGCTCTTTGGATTTGTACACAACTGACCTACTATTAGTTGGCCTACAACAAATAAAGAAAACCGTTTGTCATCAAATGAAAATGGAATCATGTCGTCTTGTCTACGGCGAAATTTCATCGTTCCAGCCAGTGCTGACTTATTTTCATCCTGTATCAAAATAAATCGATAGTTTATTCTCAATAGCTGGAATTTCACTTGATAGTGTAAAAAGACACGGTATATTATCACACGAATTGAAAATATCAGTAATTATAATAATGTTTTATCATTTAGTTTTTGGTTTTGTTTAATTCACACCTTCAGATGTAGATTCACCGATTAAATTCATGCTCGCATGGAACCGTTAAGAATTTTCATAATCTTTTCCATAATCTAGTCATTGTTGGTATATATATATATATATATATATATATATATATATATATATATATATATATATATATATATATATATATATATACTTAATTTACTCACATAAATTTATATACGAAAGTATAGATTTAAGCGTAAACTTTAAATATTTACTTAAAGAGTGCTCAATACGTAGGTAAAGCTAGTTAGTAAGTTATAAAATGTATATGGCGATTAAACTACACTGAATATTCCGCGTTTCATCTATTCCAGGATTCTTCAGGCTTATCATGAAGCCTGAAGAATCCTAGAGTGGATAAAACGCGGAATATATATATATATATATATATATATATATATACTTATCAATCTCTACTTCTCTTTGTCTGTCCGTCTATCTGTTTCTCTTTTAATCTCCCTATATATATATATATATATATATATATATATATATATATATATATATATATATATATATATATATACTGGACTGTTGTACACGTATGAGGGCAGAATAAATTTTACAATTTATACTAACATGCTGGACAATATTTAATAAACCTCTTTGACTGTAATAATAACATTCCAAGTGATCTAATCTTCCAACAAGACAATACCCTATGCTATATGTCAAAAATTTTAATGGGTTGGTTTGAGAAAAAAATGTGTCCCTCAATCCCAAGGCCTAAATGCCATTGAAAGTTTATGGTCCCATCCCAGGAAAAATGTGTGAATGACAAATGTTCATCAACAAAATAATTAGAGACCAAAATCTCTGACGCGGAGTCGAAAATACATCGTACCACCAGCAACAATTTAGCCAATAATATGCTAAAACGAATAAAAGAGGGACATCCTAAATATTGATTGCTGCTATGTTTATTCAATAATTCTTATACTTTAAATATATAAGCTTGAATCATAATTTCGATTTTTTATTGGTGTTCCATAATTTGACCACGGCTGTACACACACACACACACACACACACACACACACACACACACACACACACACACACACACACACACACACACACATATATATATATATAAATACATACATACATATAAAACCTCGGCGTGATATATGTAAATAAAAATGATGCTATAACTGAGAAATACAAGAGAGAGAAAGAAAACGAAGTTAGAGAACAGAGAATAAAAAAGTTATAAGAGAGAAAAATATACAGACGGTTAGAAATGAGATAACATTACAAGATATACTGAAATGAACCCAGAAAAGAGAAAAAATGGAAAAAAATAACGAAAAAATAACAGAGACACAAAAGCCACATGCACGGACAACAAAAGAAAATACAGAACCGAAAAAGGAAAGCTAGAAAAAAAAATGACGAATAGGGGACAAGTGTCAAAATCGATAAAATAATGAAATATCGATAAAAAAAAGCGAAGAAAACGATAAACAGCGAAACAAAATACATAAGTAATACAAAAATATATTAAATGAAGGACTGGTGACTGGGTAGAAATGTAACATAGCGAACGAATCTCCGAAACGTAAGCAAATTATGTCGTCTGTATTTTTAACGGTGATTATCGTTGCAACGAATATTTCACGTCCATGTTTCTCTTCGTAATAATAGTATTCATAATGGTAACGATGTTGAAGACTGCATAATACAAGTCCCTGTGCGAGGGAATCTACAAGTGTGCTAGCGCTGCCAACGTGTATACAACGTCATTCTGTTATTCGTTAAATCTGTTCTGGCTCTACTCAGAATATTATCTGCCATGTTGATGATTCAATATGTTTGTCAGCCAGTTTTAGTTTGAACTTTTATTTATTTTTATGTAACGTTTCAGTTTCCTATTAGAATGTAAGCTGTTTTGTAAGCGCTCCGTGTGAATGTACGGTTATATTAGTCTATCACGTCTTAGTTTGAAAGAAAAATTCCGTTCATCTGTTACGGTTTTTACTTAAAATATTCGCTTATATGCAAGGTTTAAGTCCAATATGCGGCATGATATAGTCGACCTATTAGTTCTCGGTGGATCAGCAATGTAAAGCAATGATGCAGTTGGTCACTACTAGATCGGTGATTATTTGGGAATACTAAGCGCTTTATGTAACAGGACCTCGACACGAGAACTTCAAAAAACTAACGTCGTCATCTCTCCTGACGGATATGTAAAGTTGAATGTTTATCAAAGTTTTATAAAAAATTACCTAATTTCGTTTTGTTAACCGTTTTCTTACATTTCCATTATTTTTCATTTGTTACTTATTTCTGTTATATTGGTGGTTTGCGTTGCAATCTGTATTTATATTTTTGTATTCTTTTACGTCATTTTAATCTTGTGTTTGCTTCTATGCAAATCTGTAACGTTTAAACTTAAGTTCATCTTCGTCTGTCATGTGCAAGATTCATATAGCATTTTTGTTTATCTGTTACTGTTTTAAATAGCAAATTCGTATTTAAAGTAAAATACTATTAATGTTTATATGTAACGCTTACATTAAAAAATACATATTATTAGGTCTGTACCGCTTCATCTTAAAAAAAATCTATAGTGGTTTGTTACGAAAGTATACAGAATTTACGTACTATTAAGAATTTTTAGTTGTGTTCTTTCGTAGTGGCGCCAACTGGTAGCACATTTGTTCGCCTCGATACAAAAACCAAAAGAGTTCTTTCTGACGCTATACATAACCTCGACTAAGAGAAAGGCCAAACAGTGTTATATAAGATCAGAACTAAGGATAAATAGAATGTAAATAGAAAAAAAGAAATCTCTTTGCTTGAACCAAACAAATATGGCCGCGGTCGGAGCGGTCGGTCTTTTGGTCGGCTGTCAATCATTGCGGGCGAGAAAGAAGAGCCAGCATCTTGATTGAATGGAACAGCAAAACGAAGAAACTTTCCATTGAAAAGACTGCACGAATTCGATACAAACGAATAGGAATCGAATATGCATCTAGTAGGTACAAACTTCAGTCTGACATTCGAAAGAATTTTTGTTTATTTTAGTTATTTATTCGTAGAAAGAAACTATTAATTATAAGTACTAGTCCACATATCATTCTTTCTTTATCAGTCGTTTCTTCTAGATTTGCAGCCAACACTTTCCTCCTCACGACCGAAAGAGTTGTATACGTACATCCTGCTTTTTATAGTGATGAAAATACGAACCTTCTAGAAAAGTGCCATCAACATTTACAAAAAAAAAAAATAAATAAATAAAAAATATTACCCTCGTCTAAAAAGATGTCCACACTAATCCAGGACAAAAATGCGATGTAAGGTCGGAAAATATACTACAGCTTGATCCTAGTCAAAATACTAAGTCCACTTTAGTTCCGAAAAAAACAAAACAAAAAAAAAACAATGTCTGTTGTACATTATTCGATATACGATATACGATATACTGTCCTTCTTTCACTGCATTTGCATTTTTCTTTGTTTCTTTATGTACTGTAGTGGAACTGATATTTAACTCAACAGAGTAGGATAAAATGTACGTGGCGAGACCAGACTAGTGTTTCTCTCCTTTTTTTAAAATTCTATCCGCGAAACTAGGAAGACCTGTTTTAAAAAGATATTTGTCCCCCCCCCCCTCACTTATATGAGTAGCGGCCGCATGTACTTCTCAGTACGGGGAATGTAAATAATAAAAATATATAAAACTAGATAAATCTTAAACAGAAATCTTGTTTTATGAAACGCACTAGCGACACTGTTTGGCACTTCCCCGCAGAGTTACAAAATGGCATTATGTAATCTGCTACATATTTATACTTTTTTCTTATTTTTTTTCCTTTGAAGATTGTAACGCTGGGTATGGGGCAGCTAAACCAGCTACCAACATTGTCCTGCTTTATATTGAAATCATCCGAGAGCTCTTTTTAGTATATTTGCTGTTCTCTTAAGTGCAGTTGTCTGGATCGCTTTTGCACTTGGTTCACCAGGAATATTAGTTAGGTCGGAATTCAGGTTCTTCTTCATAAGCCGTGTGGCACCTATAATAACTGGTATGATTGATATCTCCTTAAGATTCCAGTTTCTTTTCGTAACATACACGAGAGCTTGATAGTTGGTCTGTTTCTCTCTTTCAGCTCTGTTCAGACAGCCATCATTAGAGACACTCACTTCAATCAAGGTTGCCACTCTTTCTGACTTATTCCATATAACTATGTCAGGTTTCACGGCAAGATTTTCAAGGTAGGTGGCTGTAGGGATTTCATGGTCCTAATGTATGCATATACGTCATTTCCAACTGTTCTTTCAAGTTGATGTTACCAGAACTTGCTACTACACTGGATGTTCAATTTTTTACAGATGATCCAGTAGAGGTACTTAAATACTCCATCATGTTTCGCTGTATAGTAGCCATACTTTTACTTGAAACGACATTCACCCTGGAGGAGTTGAGTCGGCTTCATGAAGATGCACATCTCGTACCGCTGCGGCCCAAGCCCGGCGATCGGAGGCAAGATCCCGAGTGAGCAATAGCCAGTCACGTCTCCAACGTATAGTAGCCATCCCCTAAAAGAACCTTGCAACTTGATATCAGATGACTCACACTTTCCAATTCTGTATGACAGAACCTGCATTTGTTGTCCTTACTGATACCTGTTATTTTCTTGAATGCATTGGTCATCAATCCCTGGTCCTGAGCAGCAATTATGACCCTTTCCTGATCGTGGTGGAGGGCTAGTCTTTTGAGCCAGTCCAAGGAACTTTCTTTATCTATATATTCCTGGGAGCCCTCCCCCCCCCAATACTTTGCATGCTGATGTTGCTCCCATTCTTTAAGGTTCATCCTTTGCAAGGTCTTGGTGTATTTCTGCTCTTTCTTGCTATTTCTGTGGCAGGCTTGTTTGCTGCTTCATTCTCATCTGAAAAACAGCCCTGACCAAAATGCTTGTCCAGCTGGGTGACTGATGTTGTTCTGCTGGCTCTTGTCTCTTGATGTTCGTATACTATTGAGAGCGTGTGGTTCTGGGAGCTTCAATAGTTGCCATATGTTGATGATTGATCTCTGAGAATCCCAGACCTCCTTCTCCCCTGAGCAAATACAGTCTTATTAGACACTGATTTCTATATATTATTTTATGAAACGTTAGTAGCTTCCGTGTCTTTACATCTAGCCGGTTGATGTATTTTGTGGCCAGTCAATGATACCAAAGCTGTATGTTATTACTGGCATAGCAAGCTGGTTGATGGCAGTAATTTTATTTGTTAGCTGTGTTTTGCATATCTTCGAAATACCAAAATGTATGTTGCTATAACGAAGAAAACATATACGCTATATATTTGCTTCGACTATAATTATCATCAGACGTCACATAATGGAAACGCTTGCGTTTCGAAGGTCCCTTCGCTATGTTACATGCCTGCCCTACATTACACATGTATTTCTTATTCATATGATTTTGTTTTATGTATCGCTTGGTTCAATGTTTCTCTACTCCATCTTACGTTCTTATTTTCCCTGAATATTTATTTTATTTTAATTTTTTACATTTATTTTGTATTTTTAGTTTTGTTTACCTATTATTCACTTTTTTATTCGTTTCTATGTTTATCGTTTAATTTGCTATTGTGTTTTTCATTCGGGATTTTAAAGACGTCGATACTCGCTCGTTTTCTTTCGTGCTGCTTTGCTTACTATTGTCAGTTCTGCATTTCTTTTTGTAATTCCTTCCGTTTTCCATTTGCTTTTCTATCAGACTTTCTTTCTTTTCTTTTATCCACCTTCTCTATTTTTCTTTATACGTTATCTATTCCTCTTAATTCCGATTACTGTATTTCTTTTCTTTATACTCTTCTTTTCTCTTTCAGTCCGTTCGGCTACTTGCATTGTTTTCCTCTGTGTTTGTTATTCTTATGTTGTTTCCTGTATTGTCCCATCCTTTACTTTTTCGCTTTTTTCTCACTTTTTATTCTATTTAATTCATTATTCTTTTACTTTTATACATTTTCCTAATAGTTTCTAATAGAATGAAGAAGAAGAAGAAGAAGACGACGACGAAGAAGAAGAAGATGAAAAAGAAGAAGAAGAAAAAGAAGAAGAAGAAAAGCCAGAACTGTTAACGACAAACTTACAGGCAGAGAGGTGAAAAACATAACGATGGATAAAGTATCAAAATATACATGACTACTAGGGCTATGACAACAGCATATTCTTTTCATTGTTTTGACTCTCGAGTGTATATCCGACACAAACATAATTAATCAACAGAGGATCACATCACTCTATATAAAAATATATAAGATATCAATGGATATATACCTGAGAATCAAAACAAGGAAAAGAATATGCTGTTGTCATTGCCCTAATAATTACCATGGACTAGATCACGTGATATATGCAAATATTTCAAAATATAAAGTGTATAAAAAAACACGAACGACAAGGAGTTCACTGTGCAGACGACTGAAAGAAATTGTTTTGTTGTTGAGAGACAGAGACACTACCGCCTCACCTATTATATTTATGGATGTCTTAATCCTATCTTTTATTCGTACTTTCTATTTAATGTGAACCTTTTTCTTTATTTTTCGTATTTCTTACTTTGCTGTCTGCTTTTTTCTTTCATGTCTGTTGTTTGATTTCTTTACGCCTTGCTACTTTATTTCTTCCATTCTGTACTTCGTACTTTTCATCCTATTTCTATAATTCCCAGTCCATCTTTTTTCTGTCTTTTGTACTTGCTTTCCTGCTTTCCTGTGTTTTATGGTCCCTATAATTATCTGCTGTTCAGTATATTGTGTCTTTCTTCTACCACACTTAGATTTTTCGCTTTTTTCTTTTTTTTTGTAATACTATGTCATTCAAATGATTTAACGCTTTCTTTCTTTCTTTCTTTCTTTCGTAAATTCTGTATTTCATTTATTTACCTATTTTTTTCATCCCAGTCTATTTTTCTACTATCCTTCTCTCTTTCTTTCTTTTTCTTTTTCCTAATTTCAGCTCATCATTTGTTCTTGTTTACTTTTTTATTTATCATTTTTTTTACTTATTTCTGTTATATTTTTGTATATCTCTCCTCTTTTTGTAAGTCCGTAAAACGCCTTTTTTTTCGTTTTGTATTTGTCAGTTTATCCCTTTTCCTCGCTCTTAATTTTCTTTGCCTAGCTTTTATGTTTCTTCCTAGTAATGCAAAAAACAAATAACAAAAAAAAACAACAAAAACAAATAGCATAACTCCTTTCGCAAACCTTACCAAGTCTTCTTAACTTAAACCGTAATTATCAACACCAACGCTCAACGTCCATCACCTCTCTCAGCAATCAAAAGTAAACTGAATACCCATAATTCATCCTTCTTATAGCTATAAATATATCAATACAAATACATAAATATATATTCTAAAAAACAATCTACAAACTCAAGTTTATTTTTTTGTCATTTTCCTATCATCTGACAAGTCATACAATGTTGCTTTTGAATACTTATTTTTTCGCCTACAAAATTTAATATGCCTTCTGTTTCCTCTAACATCTTATTACATTTGTACTTTGTATTTCTATTAACCTTTTCATCCTTTGAGTCTTTCAGTTTATATTTAGCCCCGTATTTCTTTTATATTTATTTATTATGTAGTTCGTTTCTTTTCATTATTATCATATTAAGAAGCACTTTCACAGAACATCTTTGTTCCTTCTCGTCTTTTTTAAAATGTTTCATCCATTCCTTGCGCGAGGAAATCAAAGAAAATCCATCGCTGATTAAAACCCGACCGATCACAAATGCCCACTAGTCCAATTTCTTTGAAAGATCTTATTTCACACTGACCTACTTAAGCAAACACTGCTTTATGAACTATGTTTAGCCCGTCTCAAATTGTCTTTGATCTATCGCCATCTAGGTCGACATTATTTAACAGACGCAATAAGTTTAGAAACGTCTTTTGCAAATAAGTGTGATTAGAGGGCGGAAGTAATTTTTGGGACTGCAGAGAGTATGTTATTAGCGATATTAATATAAATGTGGTCTTGCCTTAGATTAAACTTTATGCTTCAGGTAAAGCCTTATCACATGTTTATTCATTTTATTGTCTTTTCTTTTCATACATTCTTACCAAGCACAGACTGATTTCAAGCCTTTAATTCTATATATATATATATATATATATATATATATATATATATATATATATATATATAGAACAATATTATATCTTACACATATATAAATATGTAGTTGAAGCTTCTGATGTCAACATAGGCTTTTTGGCTGATGTAAAATCTGAAAGTTGTAGATCTTGTCTTTGGTTTATATGAAACGATCCTGAAATTAGTACCTTAAAAATATCCTGCATAAAACTGTGTACGCATCTAATCTCGTACACAAGAGGATCGTGATAAACACTTAATCGATAGGCAAAGATCATAATGTAATATATGTGTTATATATTTTGACCTCCATAAATAGCTTAGTGCCCATCGTTGCCCGGTCGCAGAAATACATTAAAATCTGATATTTCAATTAATGCATATTTCGTATTTATGGTCAATTCTCTATCGATTGTTACAGATTATATTGTATCTAGTATATAATAGTGAATTCAAAACGAATAATATACATATAATTATTTTTTTTTACTATAATAATTAAATACCTACAGACACTAGTATTTCATCCTTTCGGGAATCTTTAGTGCATGGTGTCACGATTAACACCAGTCGAACGATTCGAACCTGGCAAAACGAACCATCTGTCCCGATTAGCAGAGACCGTATCCATTCGGCTTCCATTAACCGCGTGAAATAACTTTGAATTTAAACATTTTAATTTTAAATGTTTATATATATATATATATATATATATATATATATATATATATATATATATATATATGACTTAGATACACATTACATATTGAATTATGCCTAATGTATAATTGTGGATTAAAAACTATATATACATATATATATCTATAATATAAAGCTGATTGTGTGTGTGCGCGCGCACGCGCGTGTGTGTGTGTGTGGTCACGAATAGGCTCCTATATGGTTGACTATTTAAATAAAACTGATTACATATAATGATAGAAGATGTATCGAGACACAGAAATTGGTATGTTTGATCTGGCAGAACGGTGGTTCATTAAAATTGCGGGGTCTACGTTCGCGCCTGGTCCACAAAGTATGGAAATAAAAAATTTAAAAATGAAAAAAAAAAAACGTTTACAAGTGTTTTTGATATAGATGTACATAAGAATATTTGTTAAGTATGTTTTAACTTGAATAGGGATGGTATAATAAAATTGTGGGGTCTGCGTTCGCACCTGGCCTCTATAGAATGGAAATAAGCACACACTTTAATAAAGACTTTTCATATCTATCTACATAAGTATACTTTGATAATTATGTTTCAGTTTGAAGAAATATGGTGTAATAAAATTATGGGATGCCTGATCTCCATAGAATGGAAATATGTCACAAAGTTTAACAAGGTTTTTTAATATAGACCCACAGAATATTGTGATAAGTGTTTCCGTGTGAACAGGTATGGTATAATAAATTATGGGGTTTATCTATTTTATTTTTACTTTCATAATATTTTGCTTTGGTTTTGATACCTCCAAATTCGAAGCTATCTTTTTACAACCCTTCCTTTTCATAACCTATCATACTTTCATAAATCAGAGTCCATTTTCTGTAGGCTGTTTTTGAACCTAGTCAACGACGGGTACTTTTGCTAGTATATATATATATATATATATATATATATATATATATATATATATATTGTATCACAAATGTGAGTACACCCCTCACATTTCTTCAAATATTTAAGTATATCTCTTCATAACACAACACTGAAAAATAAATAGTACACTATCTGCAGAGTTCGCAGAGTGAATTTATTTATCCCTCAACATAACTCCAAATATAGCCATTAAACACTAATTCTCTGGCAACAAAGTAAGTATACACCTAAGAAACCATACACCAAAAAGTGAGTACAATCCTAAAAGCTACACCCCCAAATGTCTAAATTGAGTACAGCTTTTTTCCCTCCAAAATGTTTTGTGACTCATTAGTTTAACCAAGCCATGTCTACATAGGGCGCAGGTATATTCAAATTTGTAGTGCAGCTCTCACACTCTCTCTTGCCAGTCACTTAAAGTTCCAACATGGCACCACATGACAAAGAATTCTCTGAGGATCTTAAAAAAATGCAGTGTTGCGCTACATAAAGATGTACACACACACAAACACACAAACACACACATATATATATAGTCATCCACATACAGTACTGTTTCGCTGTTTCACAGCTCATCAGTGCGGCTAGACAGGTAACTGCCTCAAGTGAGGATCAGAACCCCGACTGCTCAAATGACAGTCAAGGCTTCTCACCATTACGCTATACGGCTGATGCTGTGTGGAGGTACAGCCAGCTAGAATCGAAACTAACTTTTCAGAACCTATGAGGAACTCTCACACACACACACGCACACACATACACACACACACACACACACAGAAAGTTACTAGTATATAATATAGAGAAAGAAATATTGTATCATTTTATTTATCTTGTTACTATTATGCAAAAGAAACAGCGAAACCACACATAATTTAAACACGGCTATTTTAATACAGTGTTTATAATATTAATGTTTTCTTATGTTGATTGATTGACTGCTCATTGGTAGTAATATAGCAGAGGGTGGACGCGCATATGGAGCTGTATTGATCGAGTCGTGTGAGAAGTGACGTCACGACTAGGAAGAATGAAAAGGTGTGCGCAAACTGCGGCTCAAGTTAGAGAATAGGCAGATGTAGACGTGTGACACATATGTGGGCCGGGAGCGACCGGGAAAGAAATGTGCTTAAGAAGGCCGAACATGAAAGTACCTAAAAATAAATGTTCTGTTGGACAAAAAGAAGTTGATTTTTTTTTCTTGCAACTGTGTCTACGTGTGAGACCTAACTGTAAATGATATATGCTAAGATAAAATGTCTATCCAGGACGATCTTATTGGCGTGACATTAGAGTCACCTAGAATGCTACATGAAAAGTGGATTGATAAGATTTAAAGTTTCACTTTGAAGTTTAATTAAGTTTGGGCTAGACTTTAATTTAGTAACACGCCATGTAAGAACCTGTAGAATACTTCACGCCGTGTGTAACAGGAAAATACTTCAGAAACAATGTATAATATATGGATAATGGAGATCCATTACATCAATTCAATATTATAAAATTACTTAGCGCCAAGGCATTTGTTTAACATGTAAAAATGGTCAAACAGCAACACCAAATTGTATGGTCGTTTAATGAATTCAGTATAAATTTGTTCAGGTGTTAAATTCGTTGCCAAGGTTGCTGTATCTCCTTTATCGTTATTTTCATAGCAGATGCTCTTCTAAGCTCCAATTTATCGTCCTCCCTGGCCTGCCTTTCACGAAAAACACAACTCTAGCTGAAACCACGATCAATAATTTCCTCCAATCTTTATCTGTGCATAAACCTAAACACATATTCCATGAACAAAGTTTCTTTCTTAGAACAGCACGCATGTGGAACTCTGTTTTGTTTTCTTGCTTTTCTAGCTAACTATAATATGACCGTCTTTACGTTCAATGTGAGCAAGTTATAAGCCATCCCCTTAAGTAATCCAATTCACAAAATTTCCATTACTAATGGTTGCTACGATATTGTCCTATCGACTACTGTACACTCATTAACCCTTATCCTCGAGTGGCATCCGGGCTTTGATAAGTAATGACTCCTTTGTACAAAAATCCAAACTATTTTTCTTCTTTTTCGTTTATAAAAGCCATCTAAAAATTAACCAAGATAGCAGCTCGACCAAAACACGGCATTACTTTTCTGTTTAGAACAACATTGTCTGTTAATCTCTCATACATCTAAAGTGACACGTTTTTTTAAAAATTCAAATAGATATTCACATATAAGAAAAATTACTGTTAAGTATCATGTCTCAAGATAATAGAAGTTTGTTTTGTATGTGCAAAAAGCGTTTGCATTATGTTGTTATTTTGGTCCAAACATTTGATGATTTTGAATGGAGATACTCATTTCCAAAGGAAATGAAAATTCCAGAAGATCTCTTCAGATTTGTTCGTCTGTCTTTAAATGGTTGCGGCTAACCTGCACAATCGTGATCGATACTTCTCCAACATGCATTATATTTCGATAATAGATTTTATCTACTGATGTTTTACGCTTGGATTATTTAATCGCAATTGTATATTTCGGACAGCTGTTCTGACTTTGAACAGAAAATCAGTAATGGATTTGAAGGAATTACATTATTGATTCATCTTTTTTATCGCAAAAAGAAAATATATAAAGACAAAAGATAACCGTGGGTTTCCCAAACTAATACATGCACCGAGCATATCCTATTGAACATTACCAGAAAAATAATACATATGTTACACCCCCCATATATATGTGTGTGTGTATTTTACATATTTAAATGTATTACGAAGAGTAAAAATTGCAACCGTGAAAGATTATAACAAATATATTACTCAATCATAACGTATATATATATATATATATATATATATATATATATATATATATATATATATATATATATATATATATTGTAATTTTTACTCTTCGTAATACTTTTAAATATGTAAAATACACACACTGTGTTCGTGTATTTTAAAGTATATGTGTGTAACTCAGGTGTGTTGAACAATATGATTGGCTATCATACACGAAGATAATACGTAAAATACCATGTATAAATATTATGGTTTCAATTTTACATCTGAAAACCAAATGGTTAATAATTATTTGTTGAAAATCGCAAGTAGTCGGTTTTACTAATTATACTAACAGGTCGCGCGGAGGTGCTGGTTCGTAAGATATGCTTAAAGAACATACAATTTATTCATGCAAGTTATATATAGAGAGAGATAGATAGATAGATTATTCTCTATCGATTATTATATTGAATCATATATATATATATATATATATATATATATATATATATATATAGTAATTTATAAAATATATATGGCGATTAAGCTACACTGAATATTCTGCGTTTCATCCACTATAGGATTCGTCAGGCTTATGCGCGAATTCTGTGGTTCTTCTTGTTTTTATATATGTTGAGACACAGAATTCGCGCATAAGCCTGACGAATCCTATAGTGGATGAAACGCAGAATATTCAGTGAAGATTAATCGCTATATATATTTTATAAATTACTAACTAGCTCTACATACGTATTGAGCACTTTCGAAGTAAATACTTAAAGTTTACGCATAAATCTATACTTTCGTATATTAGGTTTATGTGAGTAAATGAAGTAGTTATATATATATATATATATATATATATATATATATATATATATATATATATATATATATATATATATATACATGACTTGGCTACCATCAACTAGAATCGAAACCAAAACACAAAACTGTCTACACTCATTCTCTAGTATCTGAGCCACGCATAAAATTTATACATGCACCTGGGCGTATATAAATTGCTCTGTCATCCTTTTTTTTAACAATGAAATCGCCGCGATCGTCGAAAACAAGATTTAACCAAGCATGACTCGACGGTTCCCAGAGTTTTATTATTAGATAGATTAAACCAATGGCTAACACGAAGTGAGTGATGAAAATAATGAGCACTGATGTCTGACTGGTAGACAAATAGCAACCAAAAATATGTTTACCGTAAGTTATGCGGCCGCGAAATTCATTAGACCAAATGAGGATAAATTTTGCATACTTTCACGTGGTTTGCTTTATCAGCATGAAATTTCGTTTTGAAAGAAGAAATGATATTTTTATAAGATGCTTACGAATTTTCTGGGTAGACATTCATTAGAGAAGATATTTTCTTCATCACAGATCAGTCATTTTGGATACAGACATGCATCATCAGTGAAGATGCTGCATATTCATGCGTACTCATTTAGCCAGAGATATACCGTAGGATGACACAGATAAGTTGATAGCCTATGAATCAAGAGTGATTTTCTGACTTGATTGAAATCTCTCAACCCGCAGTAATTATCATTTCTACATCGGTGATAGCGAAATACGTCATGGTTATGAAAGGGTATGTATCAAAATGTACTAAGCAGAAAAAAAAAACAAATAAAAAAAAATTATGTGTTGGGATACACTAATCCGACAGTCACGATGGCACGACTCGAGTATAACACCTCCTAACGCCAAGAGACATCTTTTCCCGGTTTTTAAAATAAGTAGAAGAGTTCATTATTACCTGTAGGGTAGACGCACCAAATCCCCCATTTCATACCTTTACTCTGCAGGGGGTTAAATACCGTTTATATAAATGAATATATAAATATACACTTTATCATTTTCTCTGGAGACAACCTTTTCAGGCCACGGATTACATAGATTATATCTCAAATCCTTTGCAATTAGATTTAAAGTCTGCGTCTCTTTTGTAATATCACCCACTAGTTTCTGAATGGCATCGCAGTTTGCTCCCCAAGTTCAATTAATTTGATATTTTTACGTTTATCCATGGAAACAGGAATGTTAGAAACTCGTATAGTCAGACCAACCTAATTGCTTCTCGGTTTGATATTGGATTTTGCCTTTTTCTTATAAGTTCGACCTCTCTTTCTTTGCGTTTCGAAGTAACTTCCATTTGATGTTTCCCTGTTTGTACCGCTTTTATTTTCTACTCAGTTTTAAATTGTCGCTGCCTTATTTATATACGCCGTATCGAATAATACTTGTTATTCTTTCAGGCGATTTTCTTAATTTGTTGTATTTACTTCTGTTATATAGTTGTTTCATTAAAGAGTCTTAGAGAGAGACTATTATAAGTGATGCTTTTTCTTGTGAGAGTTCTTATTAGTAATGATATGTGTCTTAGTGAGAGTTCTTGTCTTATTACATATGATGTTGTATCTTAGAGAGAGAGATGTTGTTGTAATGACATTTTATAACACAGACATATAATAACGATACAATTTACCTTTTTGTAGAAATCACAACACAAAGATGAGCTTTATCCAAAACACATGGTGAATTTATTTTCTGACGACCGGTCGACTTCCTCATTAAGAACTCAAAGTTTCACATTTTAGTTTCTGAAGTAACGTCTCGCTTCAGACGTCCGCCTGTCTCTGAGTTTTCTCACTGACTGTCTCCCCTGACTGTCTCTCCTGACTGTCTCTCTCTGACTGTCTCTGACTGTCTCTGACTCTCTTCGACCAACTAACTCCCACCTGCTATATTGAGAACTCTATGCATCCCGGCCACGTGAGCAAAATTCACGTGTCTCAACATGCGCGACTTTGCACGTTTTCGACATTGATTTCCCAATAACCTATTTTCCTTGTGTTGTTTCCACAAAGGAATTTAACCTACATATCTAATTTATTTAACTCATATTTTATTATCCACATTCTTTTAACAATTGAATAGTTTATTTATTATTTATTTCATCCGAATTAACAATTTACTGGACATTCCATTTAAACCTATTGTTCTTTAAAACTTATGTCCAGGGTTCGATTTCTGCTTTCTCTTACTTCCATTTTAACTAATCTCTCTATTTTTATACTTACATGAACAGGGGACAGCCCTTATCATGTAACACTTCATATGATGAGTCTTTGGTTGATTTTCATATACAGATAGATTATGAATAGGTTTCACATAGAACACTTTCAACTCATTGAAATTTCAACTTATTCATTTTTCTCCTAAAAAGGTGTTAAAATATAAATCTCAAATATTGAACTGATGCATCCATTTTGCGCCAAATTAATTGTTTTAATTCAAACATTTTTAATTTCTTGTATGTATATATATATATATATATATATATATATATATATATATATATATATATATATATATATATATATATATATTGGACGCAATTATTATTCAAGCACGTCTGATTAAACACGACAGAGTTATCTTTTTTCCGATTTTTCTGGAAGATCTTTTTCCATTCGCCGAACCCTCTTTTTAATTTCAGCTGCCTTGTTATATAAAATGGCGCCCAAACGTTTCCGTTCGGCCATATTCTTCTCAAGTGCTTTCTATCGGTGCATCCGATTATCATCAGGAGTGATTGTTGTTGTTGTTGTTATCTTTTACTTTTCTTTTGAGGCTTAGTGTATTTATAATTCCATAATCTATCAAATACTAACCCCAGTATGGAATATCGCTAAAACACTAACATTATTCAAGCTTGCACATGTACTAGTTTGATATAAAGATTTCTAATATCAACAATCTCACCTTATAAAATTAAGAGGTTACTTCTGTCGACATATACAAGATTGAAACATTAGACCAACGAACCGAATTAATTTTTATATAAATCTTTATATAAAGTACATGATTAGCGAAAGATGTATTTATTTGAATTCGAGATAAGACCTTATGAAAATTTGATTCGTATTATATATATATATATATATATATATATATATATATATATATATATATATATATATATATAGGTGGTGTGTGTTTGTTTTCTGTGGTCACATGGCTGTAGTGGCAATGCTATGAATACCGCATATTTCTTAGTAAGTTATTGGATATTGAACTAAACCTATAATGGTTATTCCTCGTTGGTGCTTGCTTTCAGTTATCTAATTTTAGCTACATTTCAACAAAATGGCTATCAATGTTTAAAAAGTTCGTCCTGTGAAGCCAGTTGCTGATCCAGTTGATTTATATTGGGTATTTTGTTCTGTGACTAAGATTTATAAATATGCACACACACACACACACACACACACACACACACACACACACACACACACCACGCACGCATACACATACACGCATATATATATATAATATATATATATATGTATGTATGTGTGTGTGTAGACAGATTACATGAATGCCAGGAAAACTGAAAATAATGACAAGAGCAACTTATTTTCGTAATTTTTCCTTCTATAGCTTTAGCTTTTAGTAAAGTGTATCTAGCTATGTTGAACAGTCGACCTTTTGTACAATTCTGATTAGATGGGATGTTTAAGTAATACAGAACACAACGTCTGACACATTGGATAAACTTTGATAAATTACATATTAGCACATTATATACACACACACACACACACACACATATATATATATATATATATACATATTTATATTATGACTATTCATTTAATCTCATAAATTAGTATACGAAAGTATTATTTTATGCGTACACTTTAAGTATTTACTTACACAGTTCTCAGTACATAGGTAGAGCTAGGTAGTAAATTATAAAAATATATATGGAAATTAAGCTACACAGAATATTCCGCGTTTCATCCACGATAGAAATCGTCAGGCTTATGCGAAGAGTTGTGCTTGTCTCGCGTTTGTATATACGCACCTTCTATTGAGTTTTTAGTTAGCCAATCAGATTTCTAGTCTCTATCACTCCCTTTCTAATCAGCCAATGGGCAGTCACTTACAGGAAAAAGGCCCAGTTGACCTTGGGTTCAACCCTTCCTTTGTGTGTGCTTTTTTAGCAGGATGCCTAGATATCTAGTGATTTCACCTATTTTAAACCTAGGTGTAGTTAAATGTGTGGGTGTTTTTTTCTATTATTATGTTAGTTTTATATATATATATATATATATGTATATATATATATATATATATATATCTGTACCAAACGCAAGATAAATAGATACTTTATCTCATCAATCGATACAGATGATAGCCAGTGTTCTTTAGTAATTTACATTGTTTTTTGTTTTTTTGGTTTAGTTCGTTGTTTTCACTTATTCTCTAATGCTGCTCTAATATTTCATCTATAACATTCATCTACTTAAATAAACTATGTGTTGCACGGTGACGGATTCTTGGGAAACTTTATTAGTTCGTTAAGAATTTAAAATACTGCTGATCGGTTTTCTGAATCTGAGTAAAACCTAATTCGTGTTTGTGTGTCATGAGTAAGTTGCTTGCATTTGTGCTTAATATAGAAATCGTCAACAACTTCAGCAAAAATAAAACGGCTGTAATTGCGCATAGCATAATTAAATCTATCGACGGTTATTTCCGCTTAAGAGCAATAGCTCTTGACATATCAAAGTTATTTGATAGCTTGACATAAAAGTCTACTTCACAAAATTTCTTGCTATGGAATATCTGGACGCATCTTATCAATCGTCGTATTTGTTTTATTCGATAAGTTTTTATAAGTAGCTGTCGATGGATAGAAATCTGAAACTCAAAGTATCAACGCTAGCATGCATCAAGGATCCATCCTGGGCTCAACTATCTTCCTTACCCCCATTAATGATCTTTAAAATCATATTCTAAGTTTATTCATCAACATGTATGCAGACGACACTATCACTAATCGCAACACTTCAGAGGCTAACAACAACCAGGATCTCTCTGAGTCTCTCTCCATTGACCTTGAGCATATGATGTAACAGGCAAAACGTAGCTGGTTAATTGAAAAATCAAAAATCAAGCTTCTATCTGTTTATCATAAACGGCATGGTACACACATTGATATGAACGGCTTACGTCTCAAATAAATTGCTTGCTTTGACAAGTTTCTGAGGTCTGGATTTCACTTCTGACTTTAAATGGAAGACCTGCATCAATGTTGCCAAAGTAGCCGAAAAATGGCTGCGTCATTTCACCTTTTTAGAAAGTGTTCATAATAGATGATTTAAGTGCCACCAGCTATAGTCGAAACCGAAACTAAAACTTATGAAGAATTCGTGGTAAAATTATTCATGACAAGAAATAGAACATAAAAATTAAACAGCCCGGATGTAAGCGTGATACATAAAAGAACACCCACGCTATCGTATTACTATATAGATTATTATTATTATTATTATTATTATTATTATTATTATTATTATTATTGTTATTGTTATTGTTATTGTTATTGTTATCATCATCATCATCATCATCATCATCATCATCATCATTATTATTATTATTATTATTATTGTTATTATTGTTATTATTATTATTATTGTTATTATTGTTATTATTGTTATTATTATTATTATTATTATTATTATTATTATTATTATTATTATTATAATAATAATACAAATAATTTCGCGATGTGCTTTCAAGAAATTTTACCTTAAAATCTAATATTAAAATTTAAACTAGATAAATATTCTTTATTTTGCAACCCAGAATTTCGTATCCTTATATAAATAGCGAGTGCGTGCGTTTTTTTTGTCTGTTAAGGGAAATATTCGTTTTGTGTACGGTTACTAATTTCACCATAGACTCATGTCGGTAACTTCTTACACAGCATTACCGCGTCAGCCTTGCAAGACTCGTTTAAAACACATTTCTAGTATCGCCACTTATACACCATTGATTTCATATTGACTTGCTCGATTTGATATTTGATTCAAGATGGAAATTCAAATATCAAAAGGAAAATAATATGATAAAATATTTTGTTTAATTTACTCACGTGATCGTTTAAGTAAGAATGTTATTCATATCAGAAAATAAAAGCATCAAGAAGCAAGCACTAGGACTTGAGTAGACTTTACATTTTTAAAAATATAGCCATATTATATTGGTATACATTAATCACAAGTAAATGATTATTCATCACTATTTCATGAAAGAAATATAGGTTCTCAGTTATTTACCCTATTGATTCAAACTTTATTTAGGTTACTCTCTCTGTATCTACCTATCTGTCAGTCTGTCCCTTTCGCCTTCTCTTTATATATATATATATATATATATATATATATACATATATATATATATATATATACTAGTCTGGGTACCCGGGTGTTTGGAGGTGTGTGTTGAGCAAATAAAAAAAATGATAGTAGACAGGCAGGCAGGCTCGAACCCGTCCGGTGAAGGAGGAAAGGAACGTAGAAAAAAGATGACGCCTTTGCTGTTGCGCCCATCGCCAAACCGGAAGTGACGAATGTTTAAATTAAGGCTAGTCAATCGAAAAGAGGGGATGACTTTCGAAAATATCGGCGAAAAAAGCGACCCCTCCCTGTAAAATGTTCCAAGTTGAGGGTGAAGGAATTAATATTTTTAGCCAATTTTTCGATATTTGTCGACCATAGGATTGAGTTTTAATATGATACCAGTCTTGTGTAAATCGGTCGTCTCTGTCGAATGTTTTAGGTAGACATACAAACATACATACATAAATACATAATACATACATACATACATACATACATACAGACATACAGACATACAGACAGACAGACAGACAGGTGAGATTCATATTAAGATATCATTAACATATTAAAATAAATTACATTAATATCTTCAGTATTTATTACATAGATGTTCAATTCAAAGTAAAAATGCATTAGTTTTGTCCGTCAGATACCTGGACACAGATGAGGCTTGGTATCGAAACCCTGTTGCTTTTGTATGATTGCTAGAATTTCTTTATATATTATTTCATATCTAATATGCACATGTATACAAATGACTGTTGTACGCTGTATTAAGAATAAATATATATCATCTTGCGCAATGACTGTAAGTAATCGATACTTAGGCGTCTGTCACTATAATAAAAGACAGATGGCTTAATCCACTCTGATTCATAAACATAATCGTACGTTTTGAATATTTGTTACTACTCGTGTAAAGGTATGTAATGAAAACTGATATTTATAGATAAGTTGAGTCTGCAATGATGCTGAAAAGTCTACCATAAACCGACAGACTACTTAGGGGCAAAATAAATGATTAAATAAATGCTGTCCAAACTTATTACCTCGGGCGTTAAGTATATAATTCGTTAAATATTTATGTCTGATACTTGTAAATTTATAGAAGAACAAATAATTGTGACGTGTGTGCTTTTTAAAGAAAAAAACCCTCTATCATTTTACTTGGCTATTCACGAAAGCAAAGTTGAACACAAAGGCGAATTATAATGTAGCAGAAAAAAACAAAAAACCATAAAGAATCACTAGATAGGAACAAAAAAATAAAAGAAATAATGTCCTATATATAGAAAATACTTCTCCTTTCCTGGTAAAGTACAAAAAAGATGAAGTATTATATTAGAGAAAATCCTCCGTATTGCCTTTGGGCAAAAGGCGAGGAAGTGTAAAACCTTGTTAAGTTTAGCTAAATATAAAATTCAATTTTAAGACTATTCCAAGTACCAAGAAATCCCACGGTGCTTTGTATGTGAAATACTATTCCTTTTAAAATAATGTCCGTTAAGTCAATATTATTAAGACAATCTTATATTTCTTCTACCATAAAATAACTGTAATTGGCATCTAAATATATTAAAAATGAATAAAACGAATATGTCTCTTTATCTTTATATAATTTAAAGCTAATATTCTTTCCATTTTCAGGCATATTGTAACCGATAACTTTTCTCCACTTAAATAGACTATTTCGCAGTTTGCAATGCCATGTCACTTAATTAATAAGTCAATGCTATAGTAAAGACAAACTCGGTAAAAAAAGAAATTATGCTAATTTATTTAGAGGACATGAAAACTTTATTTCAAAATCATTTCCACCGTGTTATAAATCCAGACTTATTGCATGTTCAATTATTGCATATATTAAAAAAAACCCATAAATAATTAGATTTATTGAATTAAACCTAAAACTCTACGATTGTCAATTTATTGATGGTTTTCCTTCACGACGGTTAAAACTTATTTTAACGAATCCTTACGGTGAATATGACTTAAATTCTTTCCCGAAGCTGTACTTACAACTGCACATTTCCTTTTCAGTTTTTTCCGCTTTTCACCTTGTACGTTATATATGCTATTATTTTTACGTTATATCTGTTAATATTTTATTTCCATCATATTTGTTTGAAACGCGTATTCAATTGTTAACATTAATACCTCTAAAAACGATACACATGCAAAGAAATATGTCGCGCCGCCAAATGGAAAACTTTTCACTAAGTGACCCCCCTCCCTCTAAATCAGCCCACACCGTCTCCCTAATTAGATAGCATCTTGGTACCACAAGTGCCATTTGACCCTACAGGGCCAAGAGAAACGACCACCATGCTTTTTAGCCTCGAGTATCCAAGAAAAAAAACCAAAGCTAAGTAAACTTCCTAACTGTTTCGCATATAATTTAAAGCTAATATTCTTTCCATTTTCAGGCATATTGTAACCGATAACTTTTCTCTACTTAAATAGACCATTTCGCAGTTTACAATGCCATGTCACTTAATTAATAAGTCAATGCTATAGTAAAGACAAACTCGGTAAAAAAAGAAATTATGCTAATTTATTTTAGAGGACATGAAAACTTTATTTAAGTACGATACTTAATATAATCAGCCATCGAAAGGTAATTTTTTTTTTTAAAGAAAAAAAAATAAAAAGTTAATAAACATCAGTGACCCCCCCTTCCTTGTACACTGCCATTTCCTTTCCGGATCCCTGCTCCGAACTTATGCTCATGATCCATCATCTCATCTAAAGATGAGGGGCCCTTATGCCTTACACAACAATTTATCAGTCTGTACTATTGTCTATAAACTGATATCATCAACAATTAGATAAGCTGTTTTTAAATTTCCTCTCTTGACAAAATTGCAAACCGAAATAAAAACGGATTTTCCTTTGCGTTAGAGGATTGAACTGAAGCAGTATACTTAATATGTACAATATGTGCGTACTAAACTAAACCACCTTTGTTACCTATATACAATCGCCTATACTGAATCCTCATCAGCTCAAAACTCTCTGTATCCCCAGACTCTTAATTTCTCAAATCTTATATCACCAAGACATCCTTCTTAATTGATACAAGAATCCTCCTGAGCAGTTCAACATCCAGTGATCATATATCTAATTCTCATGAAATGCTTATATCACCCTGAATATTACCTTAGATCTTTATTCTATCCCTAAGCTAAGTAGAACACCTAATAACACTCTAGTCAACTACTTTTAAAATTAGATAAACCCAGTTTCAATATTAGAAGTACATCGTCCCTCACCTTGACTACGGACTTGTGCAATAAGCCATGAAACTATTGTACCTAAAATTCCTCTCAAAACTACAAAATACTGCTGCTTGTATACTAAGCAAGTGCCTCCTATAGATACTTTACCTCCAAGATTACTGCCTTGTCTGTTTTGCGTGACAAACCTTATTATTTTTTACTTAAATTCTCTTTCTCCTGATCACTAACAAAACAAAACTGCTCTATTTCCTAAGTTGACACTAAACCTAATCCGTCTCACGTAACTTAGATGGGTCCTTGCTCTCCGCCCTTGACCCTAACAAACTCGTAAATCGATACCCATTAACACCTAAAATTTCCTAGGCATTCTCCTGATTATAACTCCCAACCCATAACCAAGCTTCTAAGTAAATACTTACTAGCCATAGTCCAATACATTGACTTAAAGTAATCTATAATGAACAGTAATCATTAATATCTCTTTATTAAGAGATAGTATTGCAATAATTATTACACAAACTAAACCGGTACTCATTGAAATAAAAACTTCCGGATATTAAGAGAAAGGCGAAGTCATTCTCCTTCGTTGTAGTCTAAAGGCAACTTACTCAAATTGTCTAAAATTCCATGCATTCGTATACAATACTACTTATCCATCCATCTATACTTTAACTATACTTACAGAATATGCAATAACCTATATCTATCAGGTATAACTGTACTCCATATCAAATGTTCTCTTGTCTCTATACTGAGCATATCTAATCTTTCAGTCTTACTAAATGTCCGGTTTGGGCACCAAATCAGAATTTCTAATAGAAAGTAGATCATACTCTAACACTTTATCCTAATCCTAAACCTACTAAACCATATCTAACCATACATTCCTAAACCTACTAAATCATATCTAACCATACATTGCTAAACTTACAAAACTATATCTAACCATACATTAACTCGTCTCTCTCGATCCAATACTGTAGCTAATTTAGCTGCTTCCACTGCATGAATTTTTACCTATACCCTCTCTCAGTAAAAATGAAAATGGACAGCATAATAATGCCCTCTTTAAACCACACTTGAGGAGTGAAAATCTTCTGTAGAAGCTAACCTAAATGCCCGATTTTTCCAGGAGATATTAACCTAAATAACCAATAAATATTAACTACCCATGCGGGGTCGGAGAAATACCTGGATTAGGACCCAGGCGCGGGGCGAACTCCCTCGGAGCTGATGGACCCGTAGGTCTTCCCAGGCCATCCGTCTAGGAGAAGGAAAACTCTGAAACTAAACCAAGGGGAGGGAGGTCTCTTCAGTCCTGGACGACAACCTTCCTAGAGCTGGTGACTCAAACAAATCACCGGTTGGCAAACCTAAACTGCTTAAGGAGGAGATAGACTCTGTCTATCGCCCGGCTTTCATACTCCTTCTTTGCCTATTGGCCAGGCGTAGAGGTACTATCACAGGGACTCGTCTGAATCACCCAGTGGTTGACCTTGTTTCCTGACTAGGGCAATGAACGCCGCTTTTCCCCACTCCCGCCACATCCCATCCCCCTAAACTGGACACAGTGGGGTGCTTCAATGCCATATATGTCGGTGCAGTTGGACTGGGATGGCTTTGCCTAATGGATTGAGGGTACCGGATTGACAGTTCCTGGCTGCTGTTTCCGACTGATAGTACAGGAGCCCTAACTCTTTGGTAGCGCTTAGAGCGGCTGCTCCATCAACAGTTGTAAAATATCGGGATGTTTGTAGTGCCATGTCGCGCATGGAAAGGGACCCTGCACTCATCCCCGGTGGGCTTTCCTGAGGCCACAATCCTGTGGGTGAGGACAGCTGATGGTCTACTTGTATTGCATGTCTGGTATTCTGCACAACTACTTGTCCAGCACCCCCTCACTCATCCACCCTAACTGAAACTTTTAAATAAAATAAAATGAAATGACAGCTCAAGCAAAAGTTACGTTTAAACCAGGACCAAACTCAAAGAAAACCAACCTGCCTCCTCCCTTGAGGCTTGCATTTACTAATATCCGCGGGCTTAGAACTAACTTAGATGATGTTGAGTCATTTCTCCTTGTAAACACCCCGGAGATCTTAGCATTAAGTGAAACTAACCTTCACTCCTCCATTCCCTCTAACCACTTTAACATGCCTGGTTATCTCCCACTCTACCGTAAAGACTCGGACAGACATATGCATGGACTTGGAGTCTATATTCGAAACACCCTTCCCCTAACTAGAGAAATAAAACTAGGATCAGAGGGCCAGGCCTTTATGTGCTTCAGACTAAATATGCAACACAATATTAGCTACTTGTATTTTCTCTACCGCTCTCCCTCAAACCAAGACTGTACCCTAATAAACAAAGTCTCAGACAGCATAGATATAGCATTCTCCCTCGATACTAGCGCACAAATACATGTATTTGGTGACTTCAATGTCCACCACAGTAACTGTCTAGGATTTTCAAATCACACAGACGTAGCTGGTAGCGCCACATATAGCTTCTCTATATCTCATTCCCTATCTCAATTGGTTACATTTCCGACACGTTTCCCAGACCAGCACGATCAACATGCCTCACTTCTAGATCTCTTTCTGACACGGTTCCCAATGACTGTACAACAAATGCCCACAGCCCACTCGGGAATGCTGATCACGCTGTGATAATGGTAGAAATCAGCCTAAATTCTCGCCCTAAAACTGAAGACCCACTACTCAAAACAAGGAGGTATTACAAAAAGGCTGATTGGGAAGCCATCAGGGAGCTCATCAGAGATGCCCCATGGCAAAATATCTTTACTCTTCCAGCGGAACAGTGTGCAAATGAGACAACTGAATGGTTCAAAACTGCTATTGAAGCACATGTTCCCGCACGGAAATACTATAGCAAGCCCCACTCCCCCCAAAGGTTTACTTCTGCTTGTGCAGCTGCCATTTGTCAAAGGCAGCATGCGTTCCGCAGATTCAACCGACATAAGTCCAGCTCAAATAAACAGAAGTTTATAGAAGCTAGAAATAATTGTAAGAGAGTGATAGACACAGCTAAGTCAGATTACTCTGAAACCACCAGAAAGCGCATCGAAGCACAGAAATTAGGAACCCGGGATTTTTGGAAAATCTACAACAGCGTAGTTAATAATGGACAGTCAATTATTCCCCCACTAACAAACAATCATGAGGTTGCTTGCACGGCAACTGACAAGGCTAATCTGCTTGCCAGTCGGTTTGCCTCAAACTCCACACTGAACTCGGTACACCACTAACTCCCTGATTTTCCTCTGCGAACAGACGCCACACTTGACGATTTGAAAATCACCCCTTCTCAGGTACATGCTATTATAAAAAACCTAGACACCTCTAAAGCATGTGGACCAGATCTCATCCCGGCTGTGCTATTAAAAAAATGCTCTGCCGAGGTTGCTCCAGTTCTGTCCAAACTTTACAATAAATGCCTTAAGGAATCTTGTTTTTCCCGACTGCTGGAAAACCGCCTCTGTGGTACCAGTCCTCAAGAATTCTGGTGAAAGAACTGACCCACTAAATTATCGCCCCATTAGCCTCCTCCCGCTTTTCGCCAAAATATTTGAGTCCTTAGTTAATCAAGTCCTAGTCCAGCACCTAACAGCTGCTAAACTCCTGACTGACAAACAATATGGATTCAGGCAAGCCTGTTCAACAGCAGATATCTTAACTGTAATTTCTGAACGTATATACCGTTAATTGGATAAAACAGGGGAGGGTAGAGCGGTGGCCCTTGATATATCTAAGGCTTTTGACAGGGTATGGCACGATGGTCTTCTAAGGAAAATTAGATCATATGGAATCACTGGAAGAATTCATAACGTAATTAAATCCTTCTTAAGTAATAGAAAAATCAAAGTTGTCCTCGACGGACGTACATCCAAACAATATGACATAAATGCGGGAGTGCCTCAGGGGTCTATCCTTGGACCTCTATTGTTCCTGATATTCATAAACGACCTCCCTGATAATATTGTTTCGGAGATGGGTATATTTGCCGATGACACCACTCTCTATAACAGATATGAGGGGAAAACAAATGAACACATATCCAAGAAAATGGCAGAAACACTAGAGGATAACCTCCAATCCGTAGTGGAATGGGGACAAAAATGGTTGGTCTCATTCAATGCTGCTAAGACTAAGCTTGTTTCCTTCAATAACTACAAGAAACCTTCTCTACCACCAATAGCAATGGCCAAGAACACATTGCCTGAAAGTACTTCTTTTAAACTCCTCGGCCTAACGTTTACAGGGAATATGAACTGGAATAGATACATTGAGAGCATTGCCAAGGCTGCTGCAAGGAAGGTTGGCTCCCTCTACCGTGCTAGAAAACTACTTACGCCTGCCAGTATCCTATACCTCTATAAGGCAACCATTCGCCCATGTATGGAGTACTGTTGTCACATCTGGGCTGGTGCATCTGCTGCTTGTCTCTCGCTCCTGGACAGGGTTCAAAAAAGAGTCGCCAACCTGATAGGTCCTGAACTGTCATCTAGGCTTCAGCCTCTGTCCCATCGACGAGATGTTGCATCCCTCTGCCTGTTCTACAAATACTTTAATGGTGAATGCTCTGACGAACTGCAAACACTTGTACCTTCCCGACGTAACTACCCCCGACAAACCCGACAAGCTACTAAGTCTCATCCCTTTACAGTGGAGATCCCTAGGTTCAAGAAAGCCTTTTACTCCAATAGTTTCTTCCCCAGAACTGCGGGTCTTTGGAACTCCCTTCCGGGATTCTGCTTTCCCAACTGCAATGATATGCAGAAGTTCAAGTGTAATGTTAACAAACATCTTTCTACTCTTCTCCCTTCATAATGACCCCGCTAATTAATTCCCTAATAGTAGCCCCCTGCTTCAAAGTGGCACTGTGCCTTGTTTGGGTTGAAAATTGAATTAAAAAAAAAAATCTATTAGCAATTTTTGTACTTTAAAGCTTTTGTTAAGCAATACTAATTATTTTTCTATTTGGGTAATATGTACGACTTAAGTATTTTTCAAATACATTATAATAAAAATGTCACTTCCTTATATGCACTTATTGTGGTGGGCGCGATAATTTGAATTGTGAAATAATTTGCTCGAAAATGTCATAATGTCATTCATTTTTATCTTAGCGAAATAAAATGAATTATCAATAGTTGAATGTTTAACTCTTTGAATGCCTCAGAGTATTTTTCTTGTTGTTGTTATTATTATTGGCTCACAAGAAGCTTCCACACAGGTCATCAAAGATCTCTCCTTGAAAACAACCTGTGCTGTTTCCTGGAATCTGAGTAACAACAAGTCTCCCCCGATTGCCAATACTTCCCACCTCTTTCGATAACATTTGCAAAGGGATTTGTGTTATCGCAGTAGCCGCTTACAATTGATAAAATAAAAGTGTTATATCTGCACAGAATGGTATAACACCCAATCAAGAAAGGTCACGGAGAATGGAAAGACAGAGGAAAGAAAGCAATAACCAAACCTCCACTGGAAGAGTGCGATGGCGTCTGGGAACTTGCAGAGGCTTATTGCCACCCAAATTTCGATGGAAAAAAATCTTGTCATTGCCGGCAGCAAATCGATGGTAAGCAGCTGTTATTAAAGTACACATTTATTTGCAAAGATTCTTAAAAAAGATGGAAAGTACTGAAAATCTGGGGACACTTCTTTTCCCACCAGACTTTAGGTAACACCACCGGTTGATCTATGTAAAAAAAAAAATCTCAGTGGATAATATCTGATGAAAACCAACGTGAGAACTAGTAGTGAGTAACAACAACAATACTACTACTACTGATACTACTACTGATACTACTACTACTACTACTGATACTACTACTGATAATGCTACTAATAATAATACAATACTTTATGATATAAATCTGATGAACCGCAAACAAATATAGAACAAATCGACAAATAAACATACAAACCCAAGGAAACTAACTCTCAAAGCTTTGTATGAAAAGTCCAATAACTTTCCCACTCCAAAAACGCCAACAAAATGGTGGCAGCAGCATCACTTAGTAAATCAGAAAATTATCTTGACAGTTTAAAGAGGGCGAAAAGACTGGAGACAGAAAGGGCGTCTTATCAACTAGTACTGAATGGGTGCGGGCACCACCACCGCTTGAATTCCAGTTGAAATGAATGGCTATTTCCTTGAAAAAGCTCTTTGTTGTGTAAGGCTTGTAGGACAAACGTTTGTTCCACATCGAAATCGATGCCGTATATTAATCCGTTACTAATGTCGCTGAAAAATAGTTCAATTATTTTTACCACTCCAGAAAGTACTTGACTCCAGATGAAATACTCTGCCAATACAAGAATTAGTTATGCCTTAACGTGGAATACCGATGCTATATCTGGGACATGCTTCAAAGAGAAATATTTTGTGCATTCACCGAGTTAAAAATCGACTTCGAAATCTAGTGGAAATGATTTCTTCCCTATGCTCCTTTTTTCTATCAAAAGAGCAGTTTACACTATTGCTCCCTCACTCTGTTTCCCTCTCAACTTCAATGAAAGGTAGTTTACTGACCTACCGTCTTTAGTTTTTTTTCTTTTTGAAAACACCCGAGCTACCTCCTTTAGTTTTTCTTTTGAAAACATCCGAGTTACCGCCTTTATTTATTTTTTGTTTAAAACATCTGTGAATTCGACGCTTTTGTCAATCACATAAAAAGAAAAAAAAATCTTTAATTTCTCTTTTTATGTGTCTACTAGCAAGAGAAATATTCATAAACAAATGTTCTTTGCAAATGATTTCTAATTCGGAAACCTATTATAGCGGGACTGTTTCCCTGGTGATGATTTATATCATTGATTAACGTGACTACACACATGTTCTTCGTCATTGATTTGGTAATCGTTTTCCTCTTGTTAACTCTTATCTTCGAGTGGCTTTTGGACTTGATAGATTCTGTCCAAATATAAAGAAAAGTACACTTGAAGAAATTTATTGCTACTGAATTCCAAATTAATCCACAAGGAATCAATGATAAACATCTTTTACGAGAAGCAAAAATCATTTGAAACTGTTCTCGAAAGAAGCGGACAATATTGAAAATCTACGTATAATTCAAGGAAGTTGAGCTATTCTTGCTAGTGAGCGTTTAGCGATTACTAGTAATGACTTATGTGATAACTGAAGAGTAGTTGATAATACTAAATCAAAAGTCGTGCGGATCCAACACAGAATCTGTGGGCCAAGTATCAATAAGTATTTCTATGATAGTCATTATGATGGACCGGCGAAAACCTCTGCTAATTTTTGCTCTTGTTATTTGCATATATCAGAATATAACAACAAAAACCAATCACATACAAGTAAAAACGATCAATATAAACTAAAGACCACACTGCGCAAAAATAGACTACAGAAAATAAAACGATGCTTGTAATCGAATGCTACTCTAGAAACAACCTCCCACAAAAATGCTACTAAAGTCGAATACAGATAAGAGATACGAGGAACGTGCAATAAGTAATGTCCCTGACCCACTTTCAGTTGTTTGATCTAGCTGAAATTTAGCATGTGCAATCATTTATATCTCTACGAGTTATGTGGCAAATTTTAGCTCTGAACTAATTTTGGTTTCTGTTTTACAGGTGTTTAAACTGATTCAGGTGTGAAATGGATCCTGTTGAATGTCGAGCAGTGATCCGGTTTTTGTATTTGAAAGGATGCTCACCACAGGAGACTTTTCATGAAAGAAACTTATGGTGATAATGCCCTATTATATGACCTTGTAAAACGCTGGCATCGTGAATTGAAACATGGCCGGAAGTCTGTGGAAACAGATCCCAGACCTGGTCTCACTCCTTCTGCAATTGATGAGGCCTCTGTCCATCAAGTTGAAGCTGCCATTTTGGAAGATCGGCGCATTACTATTCGCCAAATAGCCCAACATGTCAAGACTAGTACAGCGTCTGTGGAAACTATCAATCACGACCATTTGCATATGCATAAGGTGTCTGCCAGATGGATTTCCAGATTGCTCACACCATTTCACAAGCGAGAACGCGTCGAGGGCTTGAGAATGCATTTGATGTGCCAAGAAGACGAGTCAAAGTTTTTCAAAAGACTGATTACACAGGAGGAAACCTGAATCCATCACTATGATCTAGAGTCCAAAGCCCAGTCAATACAGTGGAGGCACTTGGACTCACAACCTCCAAAGAATGCAAGGGTGCAGCCCTCCGATGACAAGGTCATGCTCACAGTCTACTGGGACCAGGATGGAGTAGTGATGCTAGATTTCCTGGCAAAGGGTACCACAATTACAGGAGCCTATTATGCTTCACTTTTGAGGAAATTAAGGAAAGCTATCAAAATCAAGAGGCGGGGCAGGATCAGCAAAGGTACCCTCCTCCTGTAGGACAAAGCTCCGGTTCACAAGTTGCATGTCGCCAGATCAGAAGCACGGGCGTGTGGTTATGAAATCCTCCCCCATCCTCTCTACTCTCCTGACCTTGCACGCTCTGACTTTCACCTCTTCCCAGCCATGAAGTTGTTTTTGAAAGGAAAGCGTTTTTTTCTGAAGTGACGTCGAAGTTGGAGGACCAACCTGGGGTGTTCTACAAAAACGGTCTCCAGTGCTGCATCAAACGATGGGAGAAATGTATAACTCTGGGCGGTTCCTATGTACAGAAATACTAATAACTGTGCCAAGTTTCCTTGCTCTACTCTCATGGGAAGTGGGTCAAGGGCATTATTTATTGCACGCCCCTCGTATATCAACAAACTTTCACGCAACAAAACAAAGGATTACACAGCAAGTAATATGTTTCTATATGAAGATGATGCCCGGTTATGGAATTATTTTGATATATGAGTAAAATATTACAGGAAATGAATGCTCACTCATAGAAAAAGCAACAGCACTAATGAAACGCATGAAATAATGTATGAAACATTTATAGAGATTAAACGATAATCTAAAGCGTCAAACGGCCAAGAAAAATAATCATACATTTAAAATTTATTTCCCAGATTTCGACAGAAGATATTGCTTGCATTATCCCTTATTTGAGCGTAGGTCGAATTTGTAATGCTGAGCTAAGACATAATAAATGATCATGTCAAATGAATTAAACTAAGAAAGCCGAAAGGAAAATATTCAATAATAAGTCAAAGCAATAATAAATAAGCAAAACATAGTTACATCTGTGTTTAAGACTGAAACGACGGCAAAAACCGTGGGAAAAAGAATCTCGCAAACATGAACAAAATCTAGGTAAAAATGTATACTAAACAACATATATAAGCGAAAAAGTTTGTAGTAAACTGAAAAATAAAGATATGGAACATAACAGGTGTTTGCTAATAATGAAAACTACGTTTATAAAGGTGTAAAAATGCAGAAAAATCAGATCTAACAAAATACTATAAGATAATATGTTGGAACAAAACGAAAGCATAATAGAAAAAAACAAGAAAAACCCACGAAAAAGAAGGCATTTAGGAAATTTAAGAAACCACACACACACACACACATATATACATATACACACACATATATATATATATATATGTGTATATATATATATATATGATTGGTTGAGTAAACTCTAAGGCTTCGATAGGAATTTATAATAAGAGTACAGTAGAACCCCGGGATACGTCATTAAAATTATTAACAAAATTTTGTACAGTATATATAATGCACATGTATATAACAGAAACTTTATAAATAGCACACTAAGGCGGGGCAAATACTATAACCAGGAGCTGGAATAACATCGTATTCCACATCATAACCGGAAAACCCGTAAACTAGTACCACCGCCACCCGAGGTTCTACTGTATAATATTTATATATGGTGTTACACATTTTGACATTTATATGCCATATATATATATATATATATATATATATATATATATATATATATATATATATATATATATATATATATATACGAAAGGTTCTACTGTATAATATTTATATATTGTGTTACACATGTTGACATTTATATATATATATATGTATATATATATACATACATATATATATATACGAAAGGTATTTGTTTCGATTTGAATTTTAGTACTTAAGAGAATTATTTATTAGATATAAAAATATATTAAACATATATAGTAAAACATGCATTGATGCACATTCAGCACAGAGTACAACTAAAAATACAAGTGTTACATCTAGAATCGTTAATATTTTCACTTTTTCAGATTTTTCAAGCGTATTTTCTCAACACACACAAAAAAAAACTATGACAAAAGAATAAAACACTTATTACATAAATGAGGAAATATTTTTAAAATTAAAATAGTTTAAAATTGGTTTTCTGTGTAAGAAATATTTATTTTATTGCTCTGTACAATTTGCCAGGGCGAGTTTTATATGGTTAATCGTATTCTTATTGGTACGTGTAGTAATTATGTTTAGTGGTATTACTTTTGCTCTTATAACTAACTTGTCTGGGTACCCGGCGTTGCCCGGGTGTTTGGAAGTGTGTTGAGCAAAACAAAAATAGTCATAGAAGGTCGGCAGACTCGAACCTGTGACGCGAAAGCGGAAAAGAAAGTGGAAGTGTGTGTAAGGGTGTTGGTTGAGCAAAAAAAGAAAAAAAAGGAAGGAAGGAGAAGTGCGAGCGTAAAAAAATGTTAGTAGGCAGGTAGGCTCAAACCCGTACCGCGAAGGAACAGAAGAAAGAAAAAAATACATGTTAGCTGTTGCGCCTATCGCCAAACCGGAAGTGATGTAGGTTTTAATTAAAGCTTGGCAATCGAAAAGAGGAATGACTTTCGAAAATAACAGCCGAACAAAGCGACCCCTTCCTGTTGAAAGTGCCCGGTTGAAGGTGAGGAAATTAATGTTTTGGGCCAATTTTTCGATTTTTGTCGTTCGAAGGGTCGATCTTCAAATTGATACCGATTTCGTGAAAATCCCTCGCCTCTGTCGAAAGTTTTTTCGAGACATACAAACATACATACATAAATTTAAACAGACAAGTGAGATTTATATTATAGACTAGCGGGGGTACCCGGCGTTGGCCGGGTGTTACGAGGTGTGTGTTCTTAAATCAAAAAGAAACCGGGGGGGGGTAAAAAAGTTTTGGTAAGTCGGTAGGATCGAACCCGAAGGCTTGAGGCGAAGTTGCAAAATAAAATGTGAAAAAAAAACAAAACACAAAAAAAAACACGACACGTTAACCGCCAGCCAGAATGAGTTACTGAAAGATGTTTGAATTTACTTAAGTAAGAAGAGAATTGACAGGTGCCCGCACTTAATGACGTCAAGTGGAAGTCGTAGTGTTAACATTTTGTGCGAGCGTTACGACGACGACGTAAGCAATAGCTATTCAGCAGTTAACATTTTTTAATACAGTTTTTAATGAGGTCAATAAACCCGGCTTGTTGGTTTTTACCTAACTTTGGGGAAAACCAGCTCCCCCATTTATTAGGGGAGTGTCTCATCTCGAAATGAAAACAACCGTCTGATATGACGACGGTAAGCCGATATTGACCAAACGTTACATCGCTTTCTAGAGACCACTGGCCGTGGGCCAGGGTATTTATTTGCTCCCCTACCGAGCAAATTAGGCACAAGACCGATTTTTAATGTGAAGAGTGAATGGGGAAATGGGGATCAACTAGCCGGGGAGTAGGGGAGCTGGATAGTGACAATTGGTATGGAGGGTTGCCCCTACATTGACCAAGGTCTTATATGTGGATTGCCCCCAGATATGGTCTTTGCTTGCAGTATCTGCAGGAATAGGTACTACACTTTGATCTTGGCCCGAGGGCCAACAACAACCCCATTGGCCGTTGACCAGGGTATTCGAATTGAGTTTCGCGTTTTTTATACTGAAAAACGAAACAATATATGGCGATCCCAAAATGTCGAATATTTAACGTTTCAAATTCGGGCAAATTAAATAGACGAGCGACCCCCGTTCATAACTGGTAGATATTATGATTTCGACGTGATATAAAACGTTTTAAAAATTGAGCGACGGCCTCGAGAAGCCGCGGAAAAAATCCTTTTGCGGACATACACAAAAAGCGAACATACATACATACACACATTTTCGCTTTTATACATATAGATAATGTTATATACGATATACTTTGAGTAAAAAATATCGTTGTCTAGTTTACATAAATATAAATTCTGATATTACATCTTGATCTCTTTAGATTATTTTCATTGTCAACAAAGGCTCTTTTCAAATTATTGTAAAAATGCGTGTAGAAAAAAGGGAATAACCCAGGATCAAGAATGTTATGTTATGTTCTACTCGGCGTTATCTGCAAGATTGCAGTATTTGATTTTAGAAATAGTAATTACTAGTAAATGATTCCTTTCTTAAAAATTGGATAAAAATGAGAACGGAATACTTTGGACGGAGTATAATGCAAAGGTTAATAAAAAATAAGTGAGCGGTGAATACAGCCAAATGAAGAGAGGCTGGAAAGAGTAAAATATAGAAGGTTTAATATAAAGATGTTGCACTTACTATTGGAATTTTGTGTGTTTTTATGACATCGGGCAAAGCCGGGTAACCCTGCAAGTTAATAATAAGATATTAACGTAATCGTTTAATAAAATAACTAATTTAAATAAGTTAAATAATTAAAATTGGTTGCGCGTGTAAATTTGTGAAACTGCTATGTTTGGACGCGGTATATAAGATTGGTAATAAAACAATTTGTGGTTTATTATATCTTTTGTTATCTTGTAGATGTTTATTATGCTGTGTCTGACATATAGATCAATCATAGCCAATTACAAAGACGTTACTCCTCTTAGTAACACTTCATATATATATATATATATATATATATATATATATATATATATATATATATATATATATATACAAGATTGTTGATTCATTTATTTTTTATTAGCGATTCTGTGGGATTTTTTGGGACTTATCCGCCCTTTATTTATATTTTAATCGCCCCATATTTTAGGACGTATTATTTGTAATTATTCTTTTATCATTTAAACATTTTTTAATGTAAATATTACATGCATGTCTATGGATAACATATTTTATGCACGTTACAATATTTAAATATAAAATATTTAAATAAATAAATGAATATATATATACATATATATATATGTATATATATAAATATATATATATACACACATATATATATATATATATATATATATATATATATATATATATAGTAAGTTCGGGGTACAGTATTAAATATTAGTAACGAAATAAAATACAGTATACACATGAATATAATAAAATGACATTATAAGTAACACCTTAATGAGCGGGGGGGGGTCAAATACTGTAACAAAGGGCCGGAAAAACATCGTAGTCCACATAGTAACCTGAAAACACGTATCCCAAGGCCACTGTATCCAGAGGTGTTTCTGTATATTAATTACACAATTAAATTGAGTAGAGTGATTTTTTCTCCTTACTAGATTAATTCTAGCGTTTGAACTTGATTTCCATAAAAAAATTCAATCCAGAATTTTATACAAACATACATGCATAAGCGTGTATGATAAAATTTTGATAACGAAGAAAACCGAATCCCTTTTGTTGGTGACATAAAATGGAAGCTATCATTCCATTAAATTTCTATTGCACCATTTTTTTTTGGTATAAAGTCTGAAAACATTACTATTTTTTTGGTATAAAGTCTGAAAACATTATTATTTTTTTTTGGTATAAAGTCTGAAAACATTACTATTTTTTTGGTATAAAGTCTGAAAACATTATTATTTTTTTTGGTATAAAGTCTGAAAACATTACTATTTTTTTGGTATAAAGTCTGAAAACATTACTATTTTAATTTTTTTGGTATAAAGTCTGAAAACATTACTATTTTTTGGGTATAAAGTCTGAAAACATTACTATTTTTTTTTGGTATAAAGTCTGAAAATATTACTATTTTTTTGGTATAAAGTCTGAAAACATTGCTATTTTTTTTTGGTATAAAGTCTGAAAACATTACTATCTTTTTATTTGTATAAAGTCTGAAAACATTACTATCTTTTTTTTTGGTATAAAGTCTGGAAACATTACTATTTTTTATATGGTTTCTGTCTCTACACATTGCCCATCCGTTTGGTTATTCAAAATGTTTTTGGTATTCGTGCAAACGTGTAAATATAAGCTATTCCCGCTTTTATAAAGCTATATGAACTTTAAAATATACTTAATATCTGGCAGGATTTTAGAAATATTTATTCACGATTTTTATTAAATGCAGTGTGAATTTTGTGTTCAATGCATTTGTACGTTTGCCTTAAATTTTAACACATTTTGGAGCATGCGTTTGTCAACAGAATAGAAAATATATCGAATTGTTGTTTCCTGTTTATTTTGTTTCAATTTCGCTTATCATCAGTCAGCTTTCAGGAAATGTAGAAAAATATACACAGGGTGCCCCCCCCCAAAAAAAAACGGGCATAACTCTAATTAGGTCCCGTTTCTTTGTGTTTTGTCCGAATGAAATGAAACTTTGGTCATAACTAGTTTATTCAAAACATCACATCAAAACACAAGGATCTTTGGCCTTTTTTTCTCCGTTCTAGATGGCCTTCATTTAGCTTTTGTTTTTTGTTTTTATTGAGTCACCCTGTATGAAGGGTAATCAAATCAAACGCACAAAAGTAATTAATCATTAGGGCTATGACAACAGCATCTTCTTTTCATTGTTTTGACTCTCAGGTATATTTCCGACACAGTTAACACAGTTAATCACCCGAGAACCACATTACTCTATATAAAATCATGTAAGATAGCAGCGGATACACACCCAAGAGTCAAAATAATGAAAAGAATATGCTGTTCTCATAGCCCTACTAATCATTTAGAATCCCAAGAATTAAGTGACCTACTTTCAGTTTTGATCACGTAATAACGAGATCACGTGATGTGAATATAGTTTGATTCGCTAAATACAATTTAGGTCTTCAGGGAAAGAATCAATAGATAAAATACATAAAAATAGAAATTGAATTTAAATATCTGTTTTTTTCTCCCATATATCTTCTTTATTCCATATTTTCAAGACGATCTATTTGATAATAATACTACACAAGTACAATATTTAAAAATATATTGTGCGTTTCTTATAGTCGATAAAATCAAAATTGTGTAAAAGCTGTATTGTGTCTGTATGACTATTGGTTCAAAGTTATCTAGACATGTTTAGGTTAGTGTAATCTTTTATTTGAGCTGGATGCTTGGATTTTGGATCACCCTAGTAGTAATAAAGGACAGAATATGTAGATGTGAATGTCCATGCGTTATTTATCTTACACACACGAACGCACACACACACATATATATATATATATATATATTTTTTAAATATAATTACCCGCTCCAAATGGGAAGCGGCATATATGTTGTTGTTTTTTTTACGTGGATAATTATATTAAAAAAAAAGCAATATATATGCCCCCACGCCATCTGGGGACACTAAATTAGTAAAACGGTAAAATTATTCCCAACTCACATTAAGGTAAAAATGCACTTTCGTATAAATAATGATTCATTCAAAACGTATCGCAAAAGCAAACAAACAAATAAATAAAATTATCTATATATGTATGTATGCATATATATATATATATATATATATATATATATATATATATATATATATTTAAACTTTTCACTTTTCATGTGTATTCCTCAAAATTATTATCGTATATATTCATATATTTTAAACATGTATTTTCCCTTTCCCTTATTAATTGTGTTTAATGAACAATGTCTATATTTTGTGCTGCTAATTGTGATGTTATAGAATCGGTACTGATGAACAGAGTTGCTTCGTTTCAGAAAAGATCGTACACCTTAACTGTTCTCAATCTTTTGAATTATTAGAGCTAGAACTAATATTTTTTATATTTCGAAATTACTCCCTGTCGTTCCGTCTCTTCCCTATCTCTATGTCTCTGTCTCTCTCTCTCCACACACACACACACACACACACACACACACACACACACACACACACACACACACACACATATATATATATATATACATATATACAGTGTACTTTAGTAAATAATTTGGTACATATATTTAAAAAACGGTATTTAACATTATACATCTGATATTTATTATACGTTAATGTGCTATCCCGTGCGCACATATATGTACTTACACATTCATACACCACTGAAACATATTCCATAGAACATTAAATAAGTGTAAAGAAATTGTGTATAATGTTTATTTATATGATTTCAACTATAATACGCTCCCTTGTGGAAATTTTTACAACCTGTCCCGGGCATTTGCTTTGCTAAATTTTTCCGTTGCAACCATTCCGGTCTGATGCTAACAATAATGAATAATGGATGAATACATTACTTGAGAAAAAAAAAAAAGAATAAAAAAACGTTTTCTTTATGCACTATTGAAGTGTGACAGAACCAAACATAGAGATGCTTCCTGCGTTCTACATTTTAAAAGAAGGTTGTCATGCGTTAAAATTACCGGTCAAACTCGGTGCACAGAAAGCCTACTTTATTTGTTCCACTGAATTGCCGTACAAAAAACGTAAACTGCCCAGCATACCGCACTGCCTTTACACTCTACGATATTTGCTATTATTTTTGGAAGACTATTCGTCCTTAAAAGAACTTAAGCTCAAAGAGAATCCCTCAATTGGATTAACTTATTAATAGCTTCCTTGTATTTGACTGCAACTTGTTCATGTTCGTCTCGTGTAATAAAATGTTTATTTTAGTCTTGATTGAACTCAATTCTCTGGAAACTAGTGTAAAATATGCAGAGCCAAACATCGTCTAATTAGAATCCTTTTTTCTTTCTGAATCCGGAACGAAACGGATACGTCATGTGAAGAGAATTACTTATATGTGTAACCAAATATACCGGATCTGCTTTCTAGCAAACTATATTATAGTAGTCGTGTTTAAGTGTAATGATAACACGTTTTTAAGTAACCCTAATGTTAATTAATAAAATTCTCCACAGAATCAAATTCTTGTATGCAAGTTGCAGAGTATTAGTTTCAACTTCAGAAATGAAATTAGAAACCATGGTCGGCCAAAAAAACAAAACAAAAAAAAGGCAATAAAAAAAGAACGCTACAATGACACAGTCAAGACAGAAGATCATTATTGCCATAGGTCAGAGCCACAGAGCATCAACAAGTGTAAACCTTCTATGTTCCTACTGTGGCAGGTCCTGAATTTCCATCCTGGGGTTGTGCAGCCACCTCCTAAAACACAGATAAGTTATAAAAAAGAAAATTATTCTTGGAAATCGATAAAGTGTTTAATTTATTTTTGTTTTGTTTGAAGACGGAACAAATGTAGACATATTAGAGTTTGTTTTACTATATTCGAGTAAAATATATTTTCTAAGCAATCAATAATGAAATGCTATATTAAAGTTTAGACACAAATTAAACTTATTTCATATATATATATGTGTATGTATTTATATATGTATATATATATGATATATATATATATGATATATATATATGATATTGATATTGATATATATATATATGCATATATATAAAAAAGTGAACGTATCTGTGTATCTGTGTGTCTGTGTATATGTGTGTGCGTGTGTGTGTGTGTGTGCGTGTGTGTGTGTGTACATTTCCCTACGCAATAACTGTGTCAATTTAATGTCTACAGGCTCGAAATTTGATGTACAGGTTACCGAGATTTGGAAAAATCTTTGTGATTTGTTTTCGGCCAGAAATTGGGCTGTTAAGGAGTCAAAGTTTAACGATTTGACCTTTGAGAACTCTACCAAACTCCTCCGACAGTTTTAGGTCTAAACACTTGAAATTTTAGATATAGGTTCCACAGATACGTTCACTTTTATAGATATATAGATATATAGACAAAACATGATACTCAAAATATAAACAAAAAGATATTTAGAATTGCCATGTATCCCAATCCTATATTTTAAATAAATGCGTTTACGAAAATGCACAAAGATGCTTCAAAATGTGCAATTATAATTTTGTACAAAAAAGATCTCTGAAGGATAGAGGGTGGAAGGATAAAATTGTCCCTATAGAAAAGATGATTTTCCATTATTGTTTGATCAAAACCGATTTCTATATTGTTGCAGAACATCTACTAGTTGACCAGTTGTGTACAAATCTCAAGAGCGATAGAAACCTCATATCATGATTGAATATGACACAACGTTCAACGAGCTAGATCGGCGAGGTGGCTATACAAGTCGTGTTCTTTACCGATCCAAGTTTTGGCTGCAGGACCATTGCCAGCACCCTCAAAAGTCATAGCTGGATTGCAACAAATACAATGGGGCGTGCCCAGGATGCTGAAAAGTTTATGCCCACGGGTGTGGTCTTTGGTGTGGTTTCAAATAAGGGACGCATCATGCCACGTCCTACCCTAGGTGCAACGACAGAACTCGGCGCCGGTCCACAAGTTCAAAGACATTTAGATTAGGTTTCAGAAGGAGTGCTACGATTTGTACCTGTCTCTCATTGTCTCCTCTGCCCCTGAAATGAACCCGCTGGGCTACTTCGTTTCATCATGTCGAGAATATTACCAACATGACTTTCCACAACACCAAAGCCCGTCTGATCGCTGTCATCCGCCGAATATTCTCTAAGCCGATGTTTATGGAAAAAGCCATGCTCCTAGTTCCGGACCCGTATCGAAGCTGTGATTAAGGCTGAAGGTGGCTAAATCGAATAGATTTCAGCTCTATTATAATAATTGAGTTACTTGAATTGATGTTTCCAAAAAATATTTTAAAGCTGTAGTGTTTTTTGTTGTTGTTGTTGTTTAGAGTGACAACTTTATTGTTCCATCCTGCGAAACCGGCTGTGAAGTGATATCTGTACGATTATATCCGCATACTAAAATCTATTTTCATGCTTGAAAATCATTTTTAACACACGTTTTACACGGCGACCTTCGGTGCATCATTCAGCAATCTTGACCCCATTTCTAAAATATGTTCTCAAGATTCCGTTATTGATCTGATCCTACAGCATTAAAACTTAAAAATTTCGAACATTCTACATAGTAGAGCAGAAACAAGAAAACTCGACACACTCATCTTTGCTTTATGACAAAAATACAGCACATTATTATTTTCACTTGCCCACATACTAACACAATACATCATGCATTCACATACTTTCTGATACAACAACACACATTGTAAAAGAAAATAAAACAAGTAATCACTACGCTTTTATCAATCGGAAAATTTTTTCATCAAAATAAATTCACTTTTTCTCAAACAATAAAACAAAATTTATTTCAATCAGTTGCAAATTATTAAATGCGGATTTTTCTTCTTTGATACAATTTTTCACGATTTTGTTTATTTTAAACATTTCAAACACTTCAACCACTATCATTGGTCTTGATATGTACAAAAGATTTAACGGTTGTCTTTAATTAAGAGAAAATCCTAGGAACAAATACATACACATATGCAAATATATATGTATATATTCACGCACACACACATATTTATATATATATATATATATATATATATATATATATATATATATAACATATATATACAACCTCTTAGAGACAACGCGCGAATCTTTACTAACTGATTTTCCTGCTCCAATTTTACATCATGGATAGAAAGAAGGAGAAAAAAGATGTACAAAATACTGAGGATGGAGTTTGACTCCGAAATATATATATATATAAACAATTTCAAACAAGTGAAATATTTGCTTATTTTCGCAATATTGCGTTGTAATTTGGCTTTCAAACGCACCTGATGTGAGTTTAATTTTATTCAAATTAAATCAAGGCTTCTATAACGGAACTCTCATCCTTAAATACACGCACACACAGACACACACACACACATATATATATATATATATATATATATATATATAAATATACTTCTTCTCTTTTTTCCTTCATTTTAACTCACTCTGTCATTTTTCTAAGAGTACGGGGAGCAAATATATATAGTAAACAGTTCGTCCATATGATATTAACAAAAAAAAAAACATCTCTTAAATTCAACTGACTGTGGTTCATGAAAAATATTTAATATTTTTAACTAGAATTTTAAAGGATATAGAAATAAATATAAACTATCGAATGCTGTTCTGTTAATAAGAAATTGTCATATGATGTTATATATGGATATATATATCTATAAACACACATATATGTTCGTTCATAAAAACTATATACTTATATATGTTCATAAAAAACTATAGACTTTTAATGTATATGTCTAATAATTATGTCTGAAATTGCCACAATTAATTAAGCTCAATAAAAAATAAATTTACACTTTCAAATCACATATATCGCTAATACACATTCCAAACCAAATATGTATTTTTTTACACTCTATGTCTCTGAGTGGAATTTTTACTAGCGAAACGGTAATGCAAGTAATGTCTTCTTCATTTTATCGTTAAATTCAATCGAAAAGTTCCTTAAATTCACAATCGATTTCCGTTTGCAGTTACAACACGCTCAGCCATTTTTATTTATCCAAGAAGGAATTGCCGCCCATCCCGGTACAGAGCTTAGCATTTCTTAGGCACATATCTGATAATGCCTTACTTCGGTGATTGAACGCAAACCAATGCGTAAACAGTATGTTTTTATATAGCAATAAAAATTGGCTGATGCTAAACCTTAATAGCGTTGGTATGTATTAAAAAATGTGTATGCCATCATGTTAGAAATTAGAATGTGACTTACTTTATATTGATGCAATCCTCAATCATAATATCAAAATATCAGTTGTTTTATCTGACTTTATTTCTGATACATTTTCTTTATTCAACAATCGCATTGTTTTTCAGTTATGCGACTTATTCAACATGTCCATGTGAATGCTTGTGTATCTATTTAAATAATACCAAGTCGAAAATATACATATATTCATATCATGAGGGAATCTCGTATTACTATTTAAAAAGTAATGGGCGTACCCAAACAATGAATGGAGTTCCGTCTAAAACGATGTTGGCAGCGATTACTGATAGTTATACCCCCCCCGAATCATGACGTATACTTCTGTAATATTTTTTGTAAATACTTTTTTGCTAAATATTTCACTGTTTTGGGCTTGATTAAAACCGGGATACAAGCCTAAACACTTTATTGTACTATGATCAGTGGCACAACGATGCTGGATTTTTAAAAATATATATTTGTTACTGATACATTTCTCTATATTTTACTTATATTACGAGCGTATAATATAAGATTTATCTATATAACATAGACGTTAGTATGGATTATGAATGTGACAAATCTCTTTAGACAGTTAGGTCACATCATCCGACGACAGGATAAATACAGATGATAATATTTATAGGCAATCGTTGAATTATGTCTCAGAGTCGCAAGTGCAAGACTTTTAGAACTCTTTAACGTTAGACATTGTTGAAAAAGTTTCACGAGACTAAAATCTCTTCAGAATACACGAGTTTTGAGTGAATTAAATAGAATCTTATTCACCCAATTTGTATATGAAATAAATACCTTAATCATTTACCGGAAATGTCGTTATTTTGTGTAAATTTATGAGGTTTTGTGTAAAATCGAAAATTGTTTTATATTATATTATATAACATCAATTAGAGATAGCAGCGTCTATTAATCACTATATATGTTTCTTTGAGTAACTTGCCTTAGTTGCCTTTTCTTAATGTGGTATTACTAAATATACAATTTTAATATAAAAAATGGATTTTCAAAGATGTATACAGTTAAAAGAGACTAACATTTTCAGAAAACATCGACACAGCGTATCGGGAATATGAGCCTGCACTTTGGTATTTTCCACCAATAAAATGGATTGGTTGATTTCTAAACAATTTTAAGTAATTATACTTACTGTTATTACTGCCTTTCCACGAAGCTAAATAAAATAGATGCCATCCAAAACCATGGCGGAAGAGAAAAACATTGGCTAGTTCGAATCAAGTATCACTATGTTAGTCGAATAGCTATTTGGGTATAGCTTTCAAAACCTGATTGACCTCAGAGTATGTGTCAGATATATTTGAATAACATTTATAAATACAATTTTAATACTTGAATGAAATATTTGATGCCACTTTTAATGTCCAAAAATGACCCTAGATATGCGAGGATCGTTTCAGCAGTGAAGGCTTCTATTTTTTACCAGGAAAGTTGAAGTTGCTACAAAGACAAAGATGGTACCATTAAAACGAGCGACCTTTTGCGATCTAGACTTTCATTTTCTATTTAGGTACCAGCATTTACAGTTCTCTTTTGCCATCGAAACTCAATCCTTTTTTTTTTTTATCTCAGGATGTATATAGATTAGCTATCCACTGAAGACTATTTTTTATGACGTATATAGATTAGCAAACCACCTCAAACTCTATTATTGTCTCCGGGATTATACCGATTAGTTACCTATCGGAAACGCTTCTAAAATTAAACATGGCTTTCAATTCAAAAGAAACTACAGATGTTAAGAAGGTTTGAATTTAAGAAAAAATCCATTGAAGCGTGACATAACTACGGCAAAATAGATTAAATAGTGTATAGCTTGTCATAGTTTGCAGTTGTATGTGAGAGGGGTGAAAGTGAGGGAACATCAGAGAGAACCATGTTTTTTTTTTTAAATGCGTGCATAACTGTCTGCCAATGCAGTTGTGCATATACGTATATCTTTGTGCAACTGACGGTTTACAACTGCAGATTTGTCTTAGAAATAACTTCAGGAGGGAAACCACACAAAACTAAAAACATGAACATAATGAGATCGACTACCTGACATATGGTGATGGTCTATGCGTGAATTTATGTGTAAGTATGTCTGTGTGACAGCAGAGAAAACAGATTTAAATACTACAAATAAAAGATGGAGTTAAAAAAAGGAGAAATATGTCATATGGCATTAAGCTGAACACTATTGTTGCAATGGTTGTTAAGCCGATTAGATACCAACCTGCTTTCAAACACACACTTCCTTCTTTTCTTACCGTTTTATTTCAGGAACGAGAACTGGTCTTACTTTAAATAACAAGAAAGTACTGCCATGAATGTTGGATGTAATAATTTATTTTATCACACAAGCTAAAATTTTGAGACGTTTATCTGACCGTTTCACCCTCACACATACACATGCAACATAAACGTATATATATATATATATATATATATATATATATATATATATATATGAAATGAAATGAAATAAGAATTACAATTAAGTTTACCAAGATAATCCAAGATGGCAAATCTAAAGTATATTATAAATATTAAAGAGTTAATATTTATAAAGTTATCTCAACCAGATCTTATATATATATATATATATATATATATATATATATATATATATATATATATGTGTGTGTGTGTGTGTGTGTATGTATATATATATAAATATATATATGTGTATATGTTTGTGTGTGTATATTCATTATTTTAGTATTACTATCAGCAGTAACATATTTTTTTCTTAAAGAAAATCAAATAAAAATGGCAATTAAGAGAATCGATTTTGATATCGGCAAATAGGCACAATTTTTCGATTCCGATACCGATTTTAATATCTCCCAAAATTCCGATTTTTTTCGATTACCGATTCTGGTTCCAACTAATCGTCCCAACACTAGTATGTATGTGTGCATGTATATACGCACACGCACACACATACACACAAATATATTTGTGTTAGTCTGTGTGTGGAAGTGTGATTAAAACTATGGAAATAATATTTTAATTCAGTGAACGAATGAAAAATGAAAAACTAAATGTTTATATATTCGTCAACATTTTGTCTTTAGTTCAAGACTTCTTCGGGATGATTTATATAAAGAAATAAAATACAAGAACGATATTTGAAATTTGTAAGTGTGTAATGTCAAGATAATATCTTGTCCCTTTTTTGAATGTTAGAATGTAAAATATATAATGCGTATAGAACATAGACTGCGTTTCCCTTTTGAATAAGATACAAACATTCAATAAAATTAAAAGAGAAAGAAGATCGAAGCGTTTCTTCGTTTCCCTTCGTAGTGGCACCCTTTCGTCTATAGAAATTAAAGTTAAAATTGATAATAAGATTAATAGAAAATTCTACTGTTCACATTCAACTTTCCTCGGAATGTAAATCGCGCCCAAATATGTTATAAAAACCAATGCAATTTTGACAGAGGTTCTAATTTCGACTCTTATTTGGTCTGAGAAATTATTGCCTCTAGACTGGGACACCACTTGAACATGTATGCATATATGTAACCAATGATGTTTGTATTATAAACAGACTATATATATATATATATATATATATATATATATATATATATATATATATATATATATAAGAAGAAAAATAAAAGATTAATAATTATGGCGTTGCGCCAGTATTATTTAAATGTATAAAATTATAAAATATTTTCAAAAATATATATATATATATATATATATATATATATATATATATATATATATATATATATATATATAATTTAGGTATTGAAATAAAATGTTATAAAGAGATATATCATTTTATTTGTCGATTAAAGTATTTACGTCAAGAGGGCTCAATAAGTAAGTAGATCTCAGTACTAAGTTATGGAAATACATGTATAGCAATATATATATGTGTATAGCAATATATATATATATGTATAGCAATATATATATATGTATAGCAATATATATATATGTATATATGTGTGTGTGTGTGTGTGTGTGTGCGTGTGGGTGTGTGACACGGAGTAGTGTATACTAGCTGTGCAACTCGCCGATCTACTACCTTTAAGTTCGTTTTTATTTAACTTTGCTGTGAGTAATGCATACACACTTTTCAATAATAATAACTATTCACTATTATACTATTAAATAAAAAAAACAAAACAATTATTCATAAAAAGATGAAAACAGAAAAAAGATAGATATAAGTGATATTAGTAAGTTTATAATATTTATTTACCACGTTGACGGATTAAGACCAAGCGTTTTTGTAACTTTATAGTTGAACTAAAGACAAAACGTTGACGAATATATAAACATTTAGTTTTTCATTTTTCATTCGTTCACTGAATTAAAATATTATTTCCATAGTTTTAATCACACTTCCACACACAGACTAACACAAATATATTTGTGTGTATGTGTGTGCGTGTGCGTATATACATGCACACATACATACTAGTGTTGGGACGATTAGTTGGAACCAGAATCGGTAATCGAAAAAAATCGGAATTTTGGGAGATATTAAAATCGGTATCGGAATCGAAAAATTGTGCATATTTGCCGATATCAAAATCGATTCTCTTAATTGCCATTTTTATTTGATTTTCTTTAAGAAAAAAATATGTTACTGCTGATAGTAATACTAAAATAATGAATATACACACACAAACTTTTACACACACATATATATATATATTTATATATATATACATACATACACACACACACACACATATATATATATATATATATATATATATATATATATAAGATCTGGTTGAGATAACTTTATAAATATTAACTCTTTAATATTTATAATATACTTTAGATTTGCCATCTTGGATTATCTTGGTAAACTTAATTGTAATTCTTATTTCATTTCATATTTAATTTATTTAATTCAACAAACATTCATGAACAAATGATACAGCAATAACAAATAAAGATTAGTTAGAATCAATATTTTATCTAGATGCTTTGGAGTAGGATTCACAGCTTGGGTGATATTTTCGCATGGTTTCGGTCCATGTAACCTCCAACCTTCTTTAGATGTATCTTGTCGCAGTCAGTAATCTGCACGAAATTTCGAACTGAACCCTTTATTTAATCTTCGAGGTTCTGCGTGCACTCGTGCTGTCAGCCATGACTGGATAGAACTCTTTAATAATTTGCAATTGTGTTTTGAGTATGATTCGCTTTGATGATTGAAACTTCAGCACCTAGAAGAGTGTTACTTAGAATTAATTCTACTAAGTACATAATCCCCTACGTCAGAGATACTTGGAGACAATTCTAGTATAAATATCAAGAGCCTTAAACCTATCTTTATTATTTTATTTAAAAAAATATGACTTACTAAAAAATAAATTCTTGAAAATTCTTTATTAAGGCCAAAGGTTCTTTCATATCATTAAAGGAAAATAAATGTTTATTATTTTAAAGAGAAAAGTACGTATATAGTTTCGGATTCCTTAAATTTTTATATTCATTTCATAACGATATTTCTAAAACTGCCATCGTATTTCTCAGAACATTGTTTCGTCGGCTGTGTAACATCACAATCGACTTCAACTCTGAGTAATGACAAGAAATGCAGGTTCTGCCACACAAAAGCAGAGAGTGTGAACACTCTAACATCCAGCTGCATGTTTCTGCAAGGGGTGACGACTATACAATGTGACACACTGAAGTATTTAAATATAACCACTGGACGATTTGTAAGAAGTTAAATATTGAACGCAACAGCAAGTCTTGGCAAAATACACCTGAAAGAACAGCCGAGAAACAAATCATATACCATTCACTATGACTATGCAATCCCTATAACTACGTACCTAAAACACGGAGCTATAAAACCTGATAAAGTAATATGGGACAAAAAAGAGAAAGAAGCAACCATAGTAGAAGTTAGTGTCCCTAATGATGCTGAGTTGAACAGAGCCGAGAGGAAAAAGATTACGAAATACCAGGATCTTATAGATGATATGAAAAGAAACTAGACTCTTTGGAATATCTCTGTCATTCCTCTAATTATAGAAGTGACCGGACTTATGAAAAAAAATCTTACAAACTACCTGACAAATATACCTGGTGAACCAAGTGCAAAGGAGGTTAAAACAATAGCAGTCAAAGGGACGATTAGAATCTTAAAACGATCTCTCGGTTGGAATGTATAAAATAGCAGGTGAATGTTTGGCATCTGGTAGGATGCCCCATCCCTTACTTGAACAAAATGATAAAAAGTATGCAAAACAATGAGAGAGATTTTTATATCTACAGAAGAAAAAATTGATTAACAAAAAGAAATCGCTTGAAAAGGCCTCGATCGAGGCAAAAGCTGGCTTCATATCTTTAAAGGTAATTAATTGTTTTTATCTCTAAGAAAAAAAAGCATATATCGATTTGACTTTCTTAAATTTTAATATTCATTTCATAACGATATTTCAAAAAATATTATCGATTTCTTATAATATATATATATATATATATATATATATATATATATATATATATATATGCATATGTTATATATATGGCTTATCATATATCATGGTTTAAATAAAAATTTCCCGATTTCGACAAAAAATATTCTTAATGATGACAGTAGTCCGAAAGATTTGAATAATACGAATCATCAACCTTTATATCGAAAATTTTGATTTTTTTTTATCTTAAATGCAAAATGTGTCTAACTTTTCAAATCCAGTAAACATATTTTTTTTAATAAAAGATATACCACACGTTTTAGTTACATATATATCTATACAAAATACTATTTTCATCAAATATTTCTCCTCGATTTCGAAAGTCATTACAAAAGCCGATTTCGCAAACTAAATCCATTAACTAATTATTATTTGATAAGTGAATAATGCATGTTCGGAATAAATCGATAAATTCGATTGAATATATAGCGTATATATGAAATCAGATGAATTAAAAACTATATCAAAAAAAGAAACTCAAGGGTTGTTTTAGAGTATTACAAAATAACATATGTAACGCATATTTGTTTCTAGATTTATATTCTATTTATCGTCTAAATGGTTTATGCAGCAATTATTGAAAAGGTAGATTCGAGACATTAGTTTAAAGGCTGCATTTATTTGCTTCCCCAGTGAGGAAATTAGGCACAATGCCGTTTTTTAATGTGGAGAGAGAGGTGAAGGGGGAAGGGAAAAGGGGACCAGCTCCCGAGAGGTGGGAAATGGAAGCTGGATAGTGATTTGCCAGCTGACCCCTATAGGGTTGCCCCTACATGGACTAGAAGATTGCCGCAAGCGCAATAGTCTTTGATCGCAGCATCTGCCGAAGCAGATACTACACTTTGATCTTGGCCCGAAGGCCACAAAAGTTCTCCCGCGAGGGGGGAGGTGGGCGAAATTAGTTTAAAGGCGAGACGCAAAACAGACACAACAAGCTAGATGCGAAAGTAATCCTATACCTCTATAAGGCCATCACTCACCCATGTATGGAGTATTGTTGTCATATTTGGGCTGGTGCATCTGCCACTAGTCTCTCGCTCCTAGACAAGGTTCAAACGAGAGTCGCCAATCTGATAGGTCCTGAACTGTCATCTAAACTTCAGCCTCTGTCCCATCGACGAAATGTTGCATCCCTCTGACTGTTCTACAAGTACTTTAACGGCGAGAGAGCCTTCTACTCCAGTAGTTTCTTCCCCAGAACAGCTAGACTTTGGAATTCCCTTCGGGTCTCTGCTTCCCCAACTGTACTGACATGCAGAAGTTCAAGTGTAATGTGAACCGACATTTTGCTGCACAACTCCCTACACAGTACCCCTGATGCTTATGTCTCTGATAGTAGCCCCCTACAACAAAGTGGCAATGGGCCTTGATTTGGGTGAAAATGTAATAATATATATATATATATATATATATATATATATATGTATATATATATATAATTACTAGCATAAATATACTAACTGCCACAACAAATTAAAAGTGATATTTATTTCTAGCAGGATGGTCTCTACTACTTTATCCTACTAAGGAGAGGGTAATGCATGGGAATATGGTACTATAAATAACAACCATATACAACACTACCCACGTAAGGAGGAGTTAATTACTAAGCGGATGATCACAGAACAAGAGAATATATACTCTAGATAATATACAAGCTGCCCTAAAAATACAGAAATAATGCCTGGGAGAATATATTCGTGACTTCAGAACAGATATTTCATTAATCTCTCTTGAATTCAGCATTTAAGTATTGTGTATTAATTTTAAATTATATAATAAATTGAATTTAACTGTAAAATATAGCACACCATTAAAATTAACGGTAATAGTATATTTTCGGCTTCAGACAGAGAGATTCTAAATCTTCATTGTTAATTGATTGTAGACATTTCTGTGAACTCTCAATGCCACCTATTTGAGGTTATTTAAAAAAATTAAAAGAAAAATCTGTATCAGTTTTTAATTTCTTTACTGCATCTTTGATTGCTTAATCTTTTTACCGTTATTATTTCAACTTATAAATCAATAGGAAAAAGAATGACAGGAAGAAAACGGTAGAAAAAAAAGTGAAAGGGAAAAAAAGGAAAAGACAAAAGAAATACCTGAAAAGCATTAAAAACGAAGCTCAAGCTAGAATTACAAATGGAGAGTCGACTTGTCTGTCAAGGTTTAAAAAGCTAATATTTGAACCAAAATAATTTCTTTCTTTTTCTCCTTTGATCTATCGCTCGTCATATTTTTCAACCCGGGTCATCTTGTTAATAAGGCAAAAATAATTATTGATTTCGTCTGCAAAAAAATGAATTTATCTTAGATTAATTAACATTCGAATTATCAACTCATTGTTTCTACAAATATTGATTCTTTCCATATTTTCCCGCTGCAGCGTCGGTATAATTAGTTTGAATGAATTCATGACAGTGACTGAATATTAAAAGTATTCGAGATTCTCATACCCGGCGTTGTCCGGCGCTATTTTGAATGAATGGTTTTATATTTAGTTTCAAATTCTTTAAAGTATAATTAAATTGCATCGAAATGCATTTTAAATGGACAAGTTTTATGAAGTTAATCAGATTTTTGTCAAATAGCAATTCATATATTATATAGCTGAATATTTTTAAAATAAGTTGAAACGGATTTTCCTGATGTTAGTTAATTGGTCGGTTTGCTGTTGGACCATTTAATAGCATGAAAATCGAATATTTATCAAAATCAAGAATACAATAAAGGAAAATGTTAGAGAAATGATTACAAACCCTATTAAAATGAATTAATATAGTTTTAATTAAATTTTCTAAAGCTATATTCCTCTCAGATAAATATGGACAAATACTGCTGCTGCTGCTGCTGCTGATAATAATAATAATAATAATAATAATAATAATAATAATAATCAAGAAGAACGGATGTCGCAATAATTAACAAGAAAGAAAAGTCCTGCCAAATCGTAGACTTTGCTGTTCCAGCTGACCACAGGATAAATATCAAAGACAAGGAGAAACGGAGCAAATACACAGAGCTAGCCAGAGAGCTGCAAGGGATATGGAAGATGAAAAAAAAATCAAGGTAGTACCTATAATAGAAGGAGCACTAGGAACAATGCCGAAAAATTTGGAAAAAAGAATTGAAGAAATTGAAATCAGAGGAATGGGCGGAAAGATACAACGAATAACCACTGAAATTTAAGAAAAAAAAAACATTCAATGCGGGGACTAATACACGTGAGCCACATGCGCGGGATAGACGAGCTGCGGCAGAGACAAAACACGAAGATTTACATGGAACGGAGAACATTATAAGTTCTCTGTCCCCTCCTCCATCCCATCCCATTACCCCATCACGCCCCCCCCCAAAAAAAAAAATTATGCCAAATAATCGTGAAGGGTAAAGGAGGATGGAAAGACCGAGAAGAGAGAGCGCTGGCCAGACCTCCCCTGCGAAGTGCGAAGAGAACTGTGACCATGGGGAGGCTTGTTGCCACTCAAATTTCAGTAGAGACCAATGGCCGCCGCTAGCGAGAAATCAATGGTAAGCAGTTGTTGCGATAATGCAAATCCATTTACAAATGTAATCAAAGGGATAGAGAGTACTGGAAATCTGGGGAGACTTGTTGTCACTCAACTCCCAGGGAACACCACATGCTGTTTTAAAGGAGGGATCCTTTATGAGCTGTGTGAAAACTCCCTGTGAGCCAATAATTATAATAGTTCCGATTTCATTTGCTAACGACTCCCCCTAATATAGATAGGGTGAATTCTTAGAGAACTGTCCCTTAATACCTGTTCAAAACCAGAATCTTCGACGGTAAGTTGGTTTTCTTAGGATATTGTTGTTACCAACAATAGCTAAGAATATTTGTGGTACCAACAATAGCAGAGGTATGAAACCGATTCCTAGGTTGCCAAATGTCTGAAAATTATTATTATTATTATTATTATTATTATTATTATTATTATTATTATTATTATTATGAATAATAATAATAATAATGATAATAATAATGATAATAATAATGATGATAATAACAATAATAATGATAATAATAATGATGATAATGATGCGAATAATAATAATAATAATAATAATAATAATAATAATAATAATAATAATAAACAGCACAACTGAGAGAACATATTTACTTGACTTAATAATCCTAAACTTCTTACCAAGGGAGAGAAAGGATGACGAAAAGTGGAAAAGAGAAATGCATACTCTACTATACATAGACCAAATTATCACGAATAAGATTAAAAAAAAGAACATAGCATATATCGGTTAAAAGAAAGCATATATATTAATCCCTCCAGTATGGATAATCGAATGTTTGAGAATATATGAAATATAACATAACATTAATTTTTTTGAAAATAGTAATGCGAACATAGAAATTCGAACTGGGAATTTATGACAATACATTGCTAATAAAAATACGAGGTATTTTCAAAAGAATTTGCCTATTATCACTACTATTCGTCATAGCCATGAGACCTCTTTACAGGATATTAAGAATATACCAAGCTAAATACAAGTTGACTAATGCAAACAAAAGAATCAACCACCAAATGTATATGGACTATTACTTATAAAGAAGGGAAAACTGGAGGCAGCATAATGTATGGAACAACTAAACCAATGGAAATTTGAGGACACTAGGCGAGCATGACAACTATAAATATTTTGAAGTTTGGGAATCAGACACCATAAAAGCAACAGTCGTGCAAGTAAAAGTGGAAAAATACATAAGAAATGCAGGAAAACTGCTAAAAACTAAAATATATGGCAGCAACCTTAAATAAGGTACAAACACATAGGCAGTATCACTAGTTAGGTACTCTGGACGTATTCATAGGCTAAACCAAAAAAAATGAGACATCATGATAGGAAACTTATTACGCATAATGCATTACACCCAAATAGTGATATAAACAAATGGTAACAGCCAAAACCGTAAGTAGGATTTTAAAACGGAAATCACATAATGCTATGGGACATGGGCGTCTGAACGAGAACACCTATCGCAGCAAGAAGACGGGTGTCATAATAGTTAACAAGAAGAAAAAGACACGCTAGATCGTAGATTTCGCCGTTCCAGCATGTCACAGTGTGAATATCAAAGAGACAGAGAAGCGAAGCGAATACACGGAACTTACCATAGCTTTTAAAAGTAAATGGAAAATGAAAAAGTGAAGATAACACCAATAATAGTAAGAACGCTAAGAACAACCGACAAAAAAAAAATTCGTAAAAAAGGATGGAAGAGATTGGAATCAGAAGATTGGCTAAAATGACACAACGGATAACAATAATGAAAACGGCTGAACTCTTAAGGAAAGTAGTTGAATGCAGAAACATATCAACACGAACCAAAACGCTAAAGAAACATATTTACATTACAACAGAAGCAAAATGAAAAGATGGACGAACACGACCAGAAACCAATAAAACTGAACCAGTATAATTGTAAGTTAATTCCGTTTAAAACATTGTAATATCGGCATCATACAAAATAGTCATGAAGTGTCAAGGAGAATGGAAAAGCCAAGGAGCGAAAAACTAAGTCGACCCTCACTAGATGAGTACGAAGGGGACTGGAAAATTGGAGAGGATTATTGCCACTAAGAGAGACAAATGACAAAACGAGAAAAGAAAAATGGGGAAAGAAAAAACTCAACGGAATATTCATAAGAATGACAAAAGATGAGAATAACGAAAACATCTGGACATGGGTGCGAAAAGAACACATAAGTCGAGAAAATGAATCTCTAATAACTGCAGCACAAGATAACTCGATAAGAACCAACCATATCAAAGCAACGATCGATAAAACACAGGAAAACAGCAAATACAGACGAAACGATAAATCATATAGTAAGTGAATGCAGCAAACTGGCCCCAAAAGAATACTAAGTGTGAAGGGCGGTGCACTGGGAATTGTGCAAACGGCTGCATTTTAAACGTACAGACAAATGGTAAAGCATAAACCCGCAACGGTACTCGAAAATGAGAACCACAAATCCTATGGGACATGGACATACAGACGGACAAACTCATCCAAGCAAGAAGACCGAATGTAGTAATAATTAACAAGAAAGAAAAGTCCTGTCAAATCGTAGATTTTGCTGTCCCAGCTGACCACAGAGTGAGTATGAAAGAAAAGGAGAAACGGAGCAAATACACAGAGCTAGCCAGAGAGTTATAAGGGATTTGGATGATGAAGAAAATCAAAATAATACTTATGATAGTAGGAGCACTAGGAACAATCTCGAAAAACTTTGAAAAAAGAATGGGAGAAATTGGAATCAGAGGAATGGCTGCAAATATACAACGACTAACGATAATGAAAATGACTTAAATATCAAGAAAAACCCTTGAATGCGGAGAATAATAATAATATACAATATAATGACGAAACGTTACAGGGAATGAACACTGAAGCTGCATATCTACAAGTTCTACCCCCCTCCATCACGCATCCCCTCCCATTGTCTCATCACCGCGGTCCCCAACGAAAAAGTTATACCAAAAAGCCGAGAAGGGTCAAGGAGGATGAAAAGACCAAGCAGAGAGCGCTGACTAAACCTCCGCTGAACAAGCGCGAAGAGAACTAGGATATTAGTGCCACTCAAATTCCAGTATAGACCAATGATGGCTGCCAGAGAGAAATCAATAGTAAGAGGGTGTTACGATGACGCAAACTATTTGTAAATGCTATCGGAGGCGGAGATAGCTGGACGTCTTGGGAGACTTGTTGTTACTCAGCTTCCAGAGGACATCACAGGTTTCCAATCAGATATTTGATGACTTGTGTGAAGGCTCTATGTGAGCCAACAATAATAATGATAATTGTAATAATAATAAATATCTGTAGTCTACAATGATTGATGGAAATACAAAAAAATGGCGTTTATACTTAGTAGTCTGTCAGATATAATAAACCTGAAAATAGATAAAAATCAATACGTAGATTTAAGGCTGCCCCTTTGGCGTGTTTCGGTACATTTATGAAGGCGTCTTGATGTCTTAAGTCTTATAATGCACATTCGGAAGACATGAAATGATTGATGGACACAGCTTCTCATTCATAATTTCATTTGATCTTGTTACCCTACTAATGGCTAGAGAGTTCTTATGAATATCAACCAGAACTAGAACGAGTTTAAATCTTAAATAAATCTTTTTCAGTCTCATTTTAGATGGTAAATGATTTAAGAGTTAAGACGACAATGTTTCGTTATGTGCAACGACTCATAGCAGGACTATTTATATTATCGGATAAAAATTTTATCTTGTTTGTAAGAACGGAAAAAAAAATGAATTAATCCTCGCATTAAGTGTTTGCATATGCTTGTCTTATTTGTTCAGTGTTTGAATATACTGGCATCTTATGCAAGGATGTTTGTTATAGTTTCGTCCTTTGCTTCCACCGGCTACATAGCTGGGGAAGGTTTTGGTACAACACGTATCGTTTTGTTTTGTTTTTGTTAGCTTCTCTGTAACTGGTACCTCGTAAAACAATAGACTTCATGGAGGTTGTTTGATTTTTGGCGGGTAAAATACGTTTACATTGTAGGTGTAATTGTAGAAAAGTAATGTGAATTCATTTTGCTATAAAATTATAATATTTTCATGTTATGATCCGTTGATTTTTACGAAAAATGTTACTTTGAATTTTAAGGTGTATATTATTTGTTTCAATACCTCCGTTCAGTCTCGAAGGACAAAGAAATACCCTTGTAAGGGCAGCTGCGCATGTAATTCTGAGGCAAGGGTTGCGCAATCATAACCAAGCCTTCCTGAATCGGGAGTGCTTGAGTCCAGTGGCGAGGAGAATATAGGACGACTGAAAGCAATGCCGAGATATGCGGTTGTTGGTTGGTTGGTTGTTTTTGTTTTACGGCATATCAACCCTTTTCAGGTTATTTAATCCCGAATCCAGTGATTTTGAATAAAAAGTTTTTAATAGATTATATTCGTTTTTTTTTTCAAGTCGGTTTCTATTTATCCCATAGTTGGGACCCTAACAGGTAGTACCAGTCCGGGTCAGAATGAACCTGGGAGCAATGACAATTAAGGGGTGGCCCTACACACCCCAAAGCCCACAAGCTGGAACATCACCATCGGATATAGTTAAAGGTCATATCCATGACTCGAGATAAGCGGAGAACACATACAGCACCTGGAAGTCTCAAATGGTCACCCATTTAGTATTGACCAAGTTCAACGTTGCATAACTTCGGTGATCTAACAGGAACCGGTGTGTCAACGTGATTATGCCGTACGACATTATATATTTATGCGCATGGTGTTTGTTTACATTTAATTGGTTTAAGAATCTAAAATTTTAAATTATGTCGGATTTTTTTGTCTATATTTTTCTTTGGCTGAACTAGAAATATATTTTACTTAAGAAATATTCATACAACACAAACTATTCACCTTCTAAACGTCAAACAGTGATTGCACCCTTTCTTAGGAGTTAAAATACGTCTTCTAAGTTGTCGAAAATTCAAAAGAAGCAAGCATATAATAAAAACAATCCGATTTCTTAAGAAGAAATAACTACATTACATCTCTGACAATCCCGTTAGTATTAGTAATCAGGTTAACACACAAACAGGAAAAAAAAAGAACTACGTTTGTGAAAAGAGCACACTTTTTACGAAAATACACACACAAAAAAAAAAGACACACACACACACAAAAAAAAAAAGAGTAAAAAAAAAAGAATGGGAACAACGACGATAACAACAAAAGAAGCGCAGGCTTCACTGATGAAAGAGATCTGTTGCTTCGCACATGCGCACACGTTAGAACGTCAGAACGCATGCGCGTCTGCTCCAACACTTCGCTTTTATTTCGAGCAGCAAAGCAAAACGGAAGTGGGAGGAGATGGAGGCTAATGCGAGGACGCGTAATCACTGCGATTAGATTGTTTGACACACAACAATAAGTGCCCTCTTTTATATTCCGATAGTTTTTGTAATGAGCTCTCCTGCCTGTTTGCTCTGCTGAACGCGTCTTTTCATATCACCTGCAATAATTAAAAGCTACCTAGTTTTCAAACGATTGATAAGTAACGTCACTAATTATTCATAGTGATCTGATAATAATAATAATAATAATAATAATAATAATAATAATAAAGAAGAACTGATATTATTATATAATAGCAATACTATAGACAAATTCTACTAAGAAAAATGACAATATTAATTAGAAAAAATATTGTAGTACTAGCAGGGGTGTCCTTGCTGGTCGTAAAATACCTTAAAATATATTTTAATTCATGCAGATTTCGCATTTATTATTACATTGCCATTTCTCCATTTAATATTATATTTTACCTAGTGTAGATTACTGTAGAGTACTGATTAATTAAATATTATATTGTACCTAATGTATAGTACTGATAAAAGAAAAATATATTACGTGAGTGTCATCAACTAGACTCGAAACCAATATAATTCGTGCCCAAGCCACTTTTCCTACCGTTTGAGCTAACCTGCCAGACAATTAAGAATGTTTTAAAAGTAAACCACTTTTTAGCTATGATTAGTTTTCCGGATGTGGAAACTAATGCAAATAAGTTTAAATAAACATTTTGCATTTGAACTTGCTGACCTGCGTACGAGTTATTCATCAATCTAAACAAATATTTCATTCATTATAAACCATATTGGTGTACGATTACTACATCCTGTTTATTACAGTGTTATGTGACAAATAGTTTACCAGTTTATCGGTTACATGTTTAAAAACAGACATACGCACATCCATCTAAATGCTTTATTTATATAGATCAGGTTGCGAATGAAGTCCACTGAGAACTATCCAAACAATGCATAAATACACTTGGAAATAAATATAAAATTAAAAGAAAAACATCATACGAGCCTAACGGAATTGAAACTCCAATAAAGCAATTCTTTCTCCAAACAAACATATACATGCAGCTGCTTATGCCGGTAGTGACTAGTTGCGTAGATGAATGGTGAACAGAAAGACTGAGGAAGGTGAGCTCAAACCAAGTCACAACTGAAAGAGTATTAGAGCCTTCAGGAGGCGCATTGCTAGCGGGAAACCAATGGTAAACCGCTCTCGCGACAGTGCAAAATGATACGCAATGGTTATCGAAAGAGTCTGAGCGTTCTAAAACATATAAAGAAACTTGTCATTCAGAGTCCAGGGAAGGCCACCGGAGCAATAAGCAGTCACGCACGATAAATTGTTTAAAAAACCATGAGCGAGCAACAACACCACCACCACCACCACCACCACCAACAACAACAACAACAACAACAATCATTGGATTATTCGACATACTATTATTATATTGAGTGCTATCCTTCGAATTTCTTCTGGCCAATTTTGTAAAGCTCGGAAACCTTTCTGACGGAGTCTAGAAAACAGTACGGAATTTGCAACAAAATTTAATTAACTCTATGTTCTCATTCTGTCAGCCATGGCAGTGCAGAAAGCATAAATAATTCACAATTGCATTATTAATATCACATGCACTACTAATTTAAGCAGTAACCTCACAGAGAATGCCACTTAGAACTTTACAAGTTAAATTATTTATTATGTTCTAGATTTTTGAAAATCAATAGAACTTACAACATCTACTACTACTACTACTACTACTACTACTACTACTACTACTACTAAAATAATATCAAATATTATATAAAAATAATACATACTCGGAAAATATTAATAACTTATTATTCGGTACCTGTTATAGGCTGAATCAAATAAGACCTCGAGTACGAGAATCAAATAACATTCATATTAATGATCATGTAATACCCACTGGGCAAAATGATGAAACTGATTCTTTATAAAATTGGAAAAATAAGGGAATAGGATTGACAGTTATGGAGGACTGTACAGAGGATACGATAAAGTCACAAGAAAATATATACAACAATATATGGAAATGCTGATGTCTGCTAATACGCTTCTAAAACTAACAATACGGAACTGTGAGATTTTTTTTTAAAAAGCGATAAAATCACAATGGAAGAGAAGCGGATACATAAACGACTTATAAGACTGAACTAGGGAACAGTGCGGGAACGACATCAACATAGCTACGTGAAGGACACTCAAACAGAGAAACTTAATCGATATTGACAGCCGCACAAAACAACAGGACCAGGACGAACAATATGAAATCAAAATAAACAAAACCGAAGAAAATAATATATGTAGAGTTCCTGGAGAAAGGGAGGAAACGATAAACGATGCATCAAATTAGCCCAAAAGCAATCTCAGAATAGACATGGCTTATCAAGTGAAAGTACATTAGAGAAAAAAAGAGGTACAGGAATAACTTGGAAAACGAATGGGGAATTAAAGATAAATAATGCCATAGAATTTGAAATGGAAACATGTAAACAAGAAGGTCAGACGTGATTATACTTAAGAACAAGACTTAAATACCACACAGTAAATTTGACGTCCTAAAAGATCATGGTGCAAACTTAGACTCCACTGTATAATCTCAAAGGAAAATAAATATTACTACTAGTGATGGGACTGTTCCAATATTTTCCTGATTCCGATACAATTATCGATTCTGATTCTATAAAGATGCTAATCGCCTAAGAAATAGAATTTTATTTGTGGACAGCGATTTAGCGGAAAGTCATCATCTACTTTAAAATGTAAATCCTATTTTCCTTTTGATTTGAAAAAAATATATTGATGCGTTTCTTTTAATGGATCCAATATAACAAAGATTTTAATACATTCATTGTGACATGTTCATCTATATTAAAAATTGTACCATCTCCCCCCTACATATCCACCTATCCCATTTTTACCTCTGACTTTTTTACTGGGTCAATTTTCTCTGCTTCCACTTTTAACTCAATCTGTTACTGTGATCTATAAAATTTAGTTTTACTGGTAATTAAAAATCAATAAGTATGTATTATTTTTGCATAAAATTCTTAAGCTTATTCTGGTCGGACAAATATTTTAAAGTACATTTCCAGAACAGTAAGACAAACAACAAGCTGTCAAGACAATTAAAAAGAAAAAGGTTTGTCCTCTACGTATATGTAGACATTTGCGTGTATTTTAATTTTAAATGCTGAAAATGTAAATCTTCGACGACACGGACTATTGATTATGATACCAATTTCGATGCATTATAGCATTTACATGATTGTCATGAAAAAAGAACTCAGTATTGATCTGAAGAACTTAATGATTAATACGTACTAGCAGAACCCGTGGAATTTTGTTTTTTTACATTTTCACCCCTAATAAAGCACATTGCCACTTTGTTGTAGGGGGCTACTATCAGGGACATAAGCATCAGGGGTACTCTGTAGAGAGTTGGGCAGTAAAATGTCGGTTCACGTTACGCTTGAACTTCTGCATGTTAGTACAGTTGGGGAAACAGAGATCCGGAAGGGAATTCCAAATCTAGCTGTTTTGGGGAAGAAACTACTGGAGTAGAAGACTCTCTTAAATCTAGGCATTTCTAACGTGAAGGGGTGGGATTTAGACGCATGCCGGGTTTGTCGGGGATATTTACGTCGAGGGGGTACAAGTGCTTGCAGTTTGTCAGAGCATTCACCGTTAAAGTACTTGTAGAACAGTCAGAGGGATGCAAAATTTCGTCGTTGGGACAGAGGCTGAAGTGTAGATGACAGTTCAAGACCTATCAGATTCGCGACTCTCCTTTGGACCTTGTCTAAGAGCGAGAGACTAGTGGCAGATACACCAGCCAAAATATGATAGCAATACTCCATACATGGGCGAATGGTGGTCTTATAGAGGTATAGGATACTTTTGGGCGTTAGTAGCTTTCTAGCACAGTAGGGAGAACCCACCTTCTTCGCAGCGGTCCTACCAATACTCTAAATGTAATTTTTCCAACTCATGTTTCCTGTGAACGTTACGCAGAGGAGTTGAAAAAATGTACTTTCAGATAAAGAGTCATTGGCCATTGCTATTGGTGGCAGAGAAGGTTTCTTGTAATTATTGAAGGAAAACAGTTTAGCCTTGGCAGCATTGAATGTGACCATTCATTTTTGTCCCCATTCCACTACGGATCGGAGGTCATCCTCCAGTGTTTCTGCCATTTCTTTAGATATGTGTTTATTCTTTTTCCTGTCCTGTCTGTTATAGAGCGTGGTGTCGTCAGCATATATACCCATCTCACAGACAATTTTGTCAGGGAGGTCATTTATGAATATTAGGAATAATAGAGGTCCAAGGATAGACCCCTGAGGCACTCCCGCATTTATATCATATTGTTTAGATGTACGACCGTCAAGGACAACCTGGATTTTTTCTCATCTAAGAAGGATTTAATTATGTTCAGTATTCTACCAGTGATACCGTATGATCTGATTTTCTTGAGAAGACCCTCATGCCATACCTTGTCAAAAGCCTTAGATATATCTAGAGCTACCGCTCTACCATCCCCCGCTTTGTCCAGTGAATCGTATATACGTTGAGATTACAGTGTTACATGATAAGGGCTGTCCCCTTTTCATGTAAGTATAAAAATAGAGAGATTAGTTAAAATGAAGATAAAATGAGAGAAAGCAGAAATCGAACCCTGGACATAAGTTTTAAAGAACAATAGGTTTAAATGGAATGTCGAGTAAATTGTTAATTCGGATGAAATAAATAATAAATAAACAATTCAATTGTTAGAAAGAATGTGGATAATAAAATATGGGTTAAATAAATTAGATATGTAGGTTGAATTCCTTTGTAAAAACATCAAAGAAAAATAGGTTATTGGGAAATCATAATGTCGAAAAACGTGCAAAGTCGCGCATGTTGAAACACGTGAATTTTGCTCACGTGGTCGGGATGCATGGATTTCTCAATATAGGAAGTGAGAATTAATTAGTTAGGGAGACAGTCAGTGAGAAACTCAGAGAGGGTCTGGGAATTCGAACGTCTAGGAAGCGAGACGGTCACTTGAAACTAAAATGTGAAGCTTTGAATTCTTGATGAGAAAACCACGGCCGGTCGTGAAGAAATAAACCCATCATGTATTTTTGATAAAGCTCGTCCTTGTGTTGTGATTCTTACAAAAAGGTAAAGTGAATTGTTATTATATGTCTTTGTTATAAAATGTCGTGACATACACATCTCATATCCACAATGTGAATCTACATCTCATATCGACACTAAGACTGTCTGAACACTATCTCCTCCCTCTAAGAGATTCACATAACAACACATCTATTAACCTAAGAAGAAACATGTTCTTAATATATATGAATCTCTCTACAACAATATCTCTCACAACATCCCTCTCTCAACAGCATCACTATAATAAAACTGTCTCTTCATCCCTCCTAAGACTCTTACACTTCTTAACATGTAAACAAAAGAACATTCATCTTCATAAGGATAATTAGGGACTCGTCTATATAACAACAGTTAGGATGTCTACTGTGGAACGGGCTTGCCTTAATCCATTTTTTTTGTCAGTCAGAAGTTTAGCATCTGAAAGGGCTTGCCTAAATCCATATTGTTGGTCAGTCAAAAGTTTAGCATCTAATTCTACAGTAGTTGAAATTTTTTAAAATACATTAAAAACAAAAAGATAAAAATAAAATAAAACAAATAACGACGAATTTAAAATATGTTTTTTTTTTACTAAATTCTTTTTTAACCATTTAAAGCTTAAAAGAATTAATTAAAAAATTTAAAAATGAAAATGCAAATCACAACACCTTGTTTTCTTTTTTTCTGAATAATTTTTAATATAAATTATGACGGCACTTGCACACTTTTTCTCATTTTAAAATAAGCCGTAATAAAATAAACTGACGGCCTCCTTTCAACATAGTTTTTTAATTATAAATATAATGGCCAATTTTAGGCCGTAAACAGACAGCCATATTTTTCTTTTGTTTTTGAAATTTTTGCGAGAGTAAATGGTTTCAATGATTTTTAATGAATAAATAGCCACTATAAAGGGAGGTAATTCGTTTCTAATTAATTAGTGTTTGCGATAATGATGTTTTATTTTCTGACACCAGGCGTCGGACAAGTAAATTAATATTTAGATAATACAAAAAATTGTTATGAAAAGATTTCCAAAAAGTTTCGTGTTAGATTGTTACGATGACATAACAATAAGTTATTGTCGGTGTGAAACACTGTCAAAATAAATGTGAAATAACGCCGATTTGCACGCGTAAGTTTACTTCATGATGTAAATCAAGAGCAGACTCAGATAGATTCTCAAATATTAAATAGCTTTGAGGAACAAGTGGTTATTTTGTCAGGAAAAAATGGTATGTCATAAGTAGGGCTATGACAAAAGAATATTCTCTTGTCATAGCCCTAGTCATAAGCAGAGCTATGATAAGAGAATATTCTTTTCACTGTTTTGACTCGAGTATATATCCGACAGAGTTAGACACAGTTAATCAACCGAGAACCACATAATTCTATATAAAAGCATATAAGATATCAACGGATACACACTCGAGAGTCAAAACAATGAAAATAATATGCTGTTGTCATAACCCTAGTGAAAGTAATATATGAAAACACATCTATAATCATGGAGATTGAGAGCGTTTTAAGTTGAAAAAAAAAGTATGGAGACATGTGATTAAAATAAATGTCAGAAGACAGTGAATGTGAAGATGAATCCAAATTTCTTGATTTCAAGCCATACTACCCCCGTTATCTCTTATAATACCTTTAACCAAATATCACTTGCTAAGGATCTGTAAAAGATATGCGAACGACATTTCTCGCCGGATCGTACGAATACATCAAATAAAGACGGACTAAAAAATAATATTTTTTAAACCTGTGTTTTTCTCTTAACTAACAGTACTTAGTATTTTACATATTTAGGGAAGTATCGTTCAAATCACACGTTCTAGCCTTGACAAAGTAAAGATTGACAAAGTAAAGAATCGATTCGCCATCTAGTGTAGATATAGTTTCTTTTCTTCCATACACTTTCTCATCAGGAAAACCTTGCCAATCTTCCTCTAGTCTATTGTTATCTATAGAACCTGTCTATTTAAATGTATGTATGTATGTATTTATGTATGTACGTCTTGCAAAAACTTTTGACAGATGCGACGGAT
>NC_136486.1:115189059-115201559 GCF_053919585.1 Euprymna scolopes
TATTTTTCTTAATTCTCTAAACAGGGGTCAGCTTTAATTTCTTAAACGGACTTTCGAACTATATGCAGTTGCCCCAAATATTGACAATTAATTTTATACTGACAGATATAAGTGCTTCGTACTTTTGCAATCATCAGCTAAGAAAGTGATAATTACTGTTGATCAAGCCGGATCTTACAATCATGCATCTTTGAATAGAATTCGCAACAGAAACAAGTGTGTACATAGGTTGTCAATTCTATATGTACACACACACACACACACACACACACACACACACACACACACACACACACACCCACACGTATATATAGACAAATTTAAAAGGTTGCGACACTAGACATACTAACGCTTTTGAAGTCCCACTAATATTCCTGGTTAACCACGTTCAAAAGAGATCCAGACAATTGCACTTAAGGAAACAGCTAGGATATTAAAAAGAGCTCTCGGTTTGTTTCAATAGAAAGCAGGGCAATATAGGCAGCTGGTTTGTCTTCCTCATACCCAGCATTACAATTTTCGAAGGAAGAAAATTATAGTAAAAAATGATTTTGCCAAATGGTTGGTTAAAACCACGTTTTCGTCTCGTATATATATATATATATATATATATATATATATATATATATATATATATATATATATATATATATATATATATAAAGAGTACAGTTAATGTTAATTCGAAGGTATCTATAACATCTATAAGGTTCAGGATAAAAACGATTTTAAGCAAAAGAAGAAAGAAGTTGAATTCTACGGATAGTTAAGGAGTGATGGACATACATTTTGCAGAACATATGGGAAAAACGTTAGCATGTTCATTTGTTTCATTAGACTATATAAATGACATGTTAAAAATTGCGTATTCGAATTGTGATACGTTCCATTCATATTTTCTCGGTATTTATATATCTAAAGAAATTTACACTTTTGCCAACATTTCCCTAAACACACGTCTATAGTAATATCACTAAGCTAGACACTCGGCTTGACAAGATCAATGGAATCCGTTAAAACCAAAGAGACAAATGAAAGATCCATTATAACCCAGATAACTAATCACTCAGTGAGAGGAAATTAATGGTCTTCATTTCTTAACTAACGTAAGATTTGAGAGATAAGGAAAGCTTTAATAGAACTCACGCATATCTATGTATCTCATATGGGAATCATGTGTTAGTACAACATATTTGATTGCAGTGAGCTCCGATTTAAAACACACACACACACACACATATGATGATTGCAAACTCTTGTCAGACGAGTGCCACTCCCACAGACATTAAAAATCCATGAGCCCAAATGTCTGAGGGAGTATCTATACAAATATGATGTTACAGAGTCTTAGCTTTGTACGTCAGCTAAGTCTCTCTCTCGGTTCAAAATGTTGAGCAGCAAGCAAGAGCAAGATAGCCAGCAACAAATTAAACTGCAGACCAGCTTAATGCGGATATTGGTCTTCCGCTTTATGGTTTTTTTAAAATCAGAGATTTGCTTCTCCTAGAAAGGTTGCCTTCACCACGGCTTACGGGAGCCCTCTCTACCCCATATATATATATATATATATATATATATATATATATATATATATATATATATATATATATATATATAAATACATGTGTATGTGTGTGTGTGTGTGGTCCTGGATATAACCTTCAACTATATCCGATCGCGAGGTCACAGCTTGCGGGCTTTGGGGAGTGTGGAGCTACCCTTAATTGCCTTTGCTCTCAGGTCCACTCTGACCCGGAGTGGTAGTACCTGTTAGGGTCCCAACTATAGGCTAAGTAGAATCCGACTTGAAAAAAAAAAAGAAGAAATATAATATATTAAAAACTTTTTCTTCAAAATCGCTGGATTCGGCATTAAATAATCTGAAAAGGGTTGATATGCCGTAAAACAAAATCAACCAACCAACAAATCAACCATGTATGTATATATATATAACATATGGGGTTCTTATAACTTTGCCTATTTAACTTTGTGTGTGAGCCGCAAATAACCAATCAATGATCTACAAAGAAGTCCACGACGAGTGCAAAAGGATGGATTATTTGAAGTATATGGCTGAGACGCCGGACGACATTTTATTTCTTTCTCTAGTTGACGCAGTTTGACAATGTTGATGCTGCATATTTTTATAATGCCTTTGAAGCATGTAAACCTGCATTCGTTGCGATCAATTCCAGAGTCTTCGAAAGTAACGAGGTTTATTCAGCAACTAAGAAATTGGTTTTAATTTGTCCGTAATTTACCTAAGTAACAGTCGGCCTACTCTATGGTCACCACTATCTAGTTTACCTTATTATCATAGACCGTTACACACACACATGCACACATACATATATATATTTATTTTATATATATATATATATATATATATTAGACTACCCGTGACCCGTTGGGTCAGTATGTTGTATTAGCTATGGAATTAATGCATGAGCGTGACACTTGTGGGGCGTAAAGAAAATACAATTTTTGGATCTAAGAGAAACATTTTTATGAAAGTATATTAAAATGAAAAACGAATATAGACAGATTTCCATGAGTCGTTCTGTTTATAATTGTTTATTAAAAAAAATACAGCCATTGAATTATAAGTGATTTGCCATACATATAGTTAAATGTGCACAGAACAGATACCATAATACTTAAAGTTAAATTCAAATTTTGATATATCTTTTACTTTAAACGCTAAAAACGTACACAGTAAAACCATACGTTTTATTGTCGCACTGATGATTTATTTGTAACGAAAATTAAAGAAAAAAACATATTTTCGGGGTTATTTATTTATGTTGGTAGTGTAGAAGAAAATGTATGAATGTTTTTAAAGAAAAGTATATTAAAAATGGGGAATGAATAAAAAAAAAGGTAGGCGGTGGGTAAATTGCCGTTGTAAAATGCTCTTATGATTGTCAACGGCTTAACATAGATGTATTTGTAAGAAAATTGTGTTAAAATAACTTTAACGTAATACGGAAATTAACGATGTAAAAAATGCAGAAAGTATTAACAATTGTTTATTTGGATCACTTAAACGCGAAAAAAAGAAAACAATTGGGACGCTGAAAACGTATACAGTAAAACAATACGTGTTATTATCGCGATGATTATTTATTTGTAATTCAATTAAAAAAAACACACTTTCGTGTTATTTATTTATATTGGCAGTATAGACGAAAATGCATGAATGTTTTTAAGAAAGGTCTACTAAAAAATGGAGAATAAATTAAAAAAAGGAAGGCGGTCGGGAAATCGCCGGTGTAAATCTTTCTTATGGTTGTCAACGGATCAAAATAGATTTATTTGTAATAAAATTGTGGCAGTATAGTTGTAATACAAATTAGTTGCAAAACATCCCCACCCTTCCCATGTTAAATAAGAATTTCTAAATAATAGCGTTAATATTTCCATGCGCAAGTCAAATTCTGCAAAAGTAGCGATTCGAGTTTATTTGTTTACGATGTTATGGGTTTATGTTTATGTAAGCATGCACAGCCGGAAGTTATATACACCTATATATATATATATATATATATATATATATATATATATATACTTGACAGAATATGGATACCCACTGTCTGCGCGTGAAATTATTGTGGCAAGAGTCGCGGAATCGTCAACAACAAGTCTACTGAGTGGCGTTCTTATATTTATTATATATATATATATATATATATATATATATATATATATATATATATATATATATATATATATATATATATATATATATATATACCAGTGATGACTGGAAACAATACCGGTACGACTGGAAACAATGACGAGATGAGCGGAAAACACATACAATACCGCTTACCTACGGTAATCTGACAATAACCAGTGTGTCAACATGATCATTCCGTTCACCCACACACGCACGCATATATATATATATATATATATATATATATATATATATATATATATATATATATATATAATTTAAAGGAGATTAGAATAATAGTCTAAAGAGCTAAGTGTATTTTAATGTAATAGTGAAATTACTAGTTTAATTAAAATACAGGAAATGCTCGTTGTAATTTAGATATATAATAAGCTCGATAGTTAAATGTCCTAGAGCTAATTCAATATTAAGTAATGTGATTTATAATTTAAAAATTAAAAAAAAAAATTTTTAATTTAAAAATCAAATTTTAATTAAATTAAAAATCAGTTTCATAAGAAGGAACAACAACAAAGTCAATTATCTGTACGATCGTTTCGGAAATCCGTGCTTTTTATTTGTGGTATACATGAAGTCACGTAGAACAATTATACATAGTTTTTTTTGGTAAGCACGGTCTCCTCATCAGCATATTTAGGAGGATTTATATTGAATTGAAAAGACACCAAAAATAAACCTAGCATTAAAAGTAAGGCAGATGAATCTGAAAAATTGAAGTAAAAGGTTTGGATTTAAAATTTATAAGAAAATTAGTATAGGTTAGAGATAAAAATGAGTAGAAAAAATATATATTTTTTTGAATTTACATAATAAATTTGATTTAAAAATATATAGATATAGTTATCTTTTAGTTTTTCTTTTTTTGAAATCAGGAACTGTATTTAAAGTAGTCATTTAGATGTTTGCTATAGCTTTTTATTTTATTGAATGATGAATTTTAAAAGGGCGACGCTCGTGCAGTAAATTGTTTCCGTTAGCGTATTTTGATTTAAAGACGCTACAGTTAATATCTATAGAGAGAGAATATTTATTTTGCAAGTTTTTAAGGGGAGATAATTGTCATGTGTTTTTGGCTTTATTTATTATTTGATTAACGAGTCTAAGGGCGGTAATTGGTCTAACTTAATTTATTAAAAAAAAAAAAAAGTAATCTATTTTTACTAATGAGTAATTTTTAATGATTTAAGGTGGTTTATATTTATTAAATTTAAACCAACGTTTTTGATTATATGATAGAAGCTCATGTCTTGAATTTACTAGTTTGGTTGTGCTTTTTATATCTTCTTGTTCTACGTGACTTCATGTATACCACAAATAAAAAGCACTGATTTCCGAAACGATCGTACAGATAATTGACTTTGTTGTTGTTCCTTCTTATGAAACTGATTTTTAATTTAATTAAAATTTGATTTTTAAATTAAAAAATTTTTTTTTTAAATTTTTAAATTATAAATCACATTACTTAATATATATATATATATATATATATATATATATATATATATATTCTCTTCTTTCTCTTTCTTCCCAGATCTTTATTATTTATATCTAGGTCTCCGAGGTAGAGTGAAAAGCACATATTATTTTTCTTTTATTAATATTATTGGAATCTATTCTGTTTTTTCCTTGTACACATTTTTGTGAATTATTCCATGGATTTCTGCCTTTGGATTATTATGGACCATCTTCTTTCAATTACGGGATTTCCTTGGATTTTACTTGTACAAATTTAAATTCTTTTAACTTTTTTGAAGTTTTACATTTGGATTTTATCGTCACTGGATTTTTTATTTTCTACCAGACTATCCATTGGTGTGTAATCAAATATTTCTTAACCATATTTCCTCTGCTTCACTTTTTTTTGTTTTCAAGTAAGATATTTGACTTACTTGTTGTTTCATCAAATACTTCTGCACGCAAAATCCGTTCCGCATTTTGCTAATTCCTACCCTATGATGAGAAGGAAAGTATTTCTTCGAAACTCCGCGGATTAAGGACTATCCATTTATCTAGTGTTTCCTTTTAAGATTAAATATGTTTTTAACTAATTCAAAGTTTTTTTTAACATATTTTATTAACTGTTTGCTCATATAATAAGCTCTATTTCCTATTTGGTTTTATCGAGCTTTTACATCTGGCTGAGATAATTTTATAAATATTAATTCTTTAATATTTATAATTTACTTTAATTTTACCATCTTCAATCATTTTGGTAAATTCAATTGTAATTTTCATTTTATATATATATACATATATATATATATATATATATATATATATATATATATATATATAAAATGAAAATTACAATTGAATTTACCAAAATGATTCAAGATATATATATATATATATATATATATATATATATATATATATACATACACACGCGAACACACACACACGCACATATATATATATATATATATATATATATATATATATAGATAGATAGATAGATAGAGCCATCCACATAGAGTACTGTTTCGCTGGTTCACAGCTCATTAGTGCGGCTAGGAAGGCAACTGGCTTAAGCCATATATATATATATATATATATATATATATATATATATATATATATATATATATATTTGTATATTTTGGAAGCAAGTCATTATTGAAGCAGAACAGACCTATTCTTTTTTCCGATTTTCCTGGATATCTTTTCCATTCGTTGAGCGGTCATTTTTATTTCAGCTGGCGGTGCATAGAATGGCCCCCAAACGTGCTGGTCAGCCATATTCTTTTCAAGCGGTTGGCAATTCAGAAAGGTGTGTTGATCGACAATTATTATGATTAATCATGCCAATAAGTTATATCAGCTAAAATATGCTTTAAAATAATCAACATATTTAGATTAACATTAATTTAAGAATGTAACTTCAAATGTTAACATAACAAATTAGTAAGCAACATTTAAATAAGTATGAACACCAGCTGATTATCGTAGTAACGTATACTTATGACGTCATTTAGAAGAGAAGATACGTGAAAATTAGTTGAGCCAGTCAGAATCCAAAAAAAAACCAGATGCGGTTTTCAAATTGTGATGGATCCAAGTAGAGAGGGATCAGAAGCAAGCGTTACAACATTCCAAAAGGGAAGAAATACTCTGGTATAAAAGTTGCCGGAAATAAAACCCGTGGCCCTGTCATTTCTTGGGGAAGACTTTCTATTGCAACTTTCCATCAAACAAGAACGAAGCTGGACCAGATATGTCCCCGAGTGGTCAGATGTTGAAACCTCAAATAACTGTTATTCGTCCTTTATTGTTGTAAAGATATCTATATATAATCTTGTCCAGTCATGAACTGTAATTAAATATACATGTACACACAACGAACGATCATAACACTAAACAGTCATAGATGAACGTACGTATATACACACGTCATATAGATGATTATTACATATATATATATATATATATATATATATATATATATATACAAGCGTTTATACACTCTGTATACACATATTCATTAAAAGAATACTTTATACCACATGACTATGCACGAGTTTAAACATGTATATACACCACTACATAATATATACTTTCCAGTATACAACACACAGAAACACACATGCTCATAGACTAAGACACACACACACACACATATATATATATAGAGAGAGAGAGCGAGAGAGTGAGAGAGATGTATATACATATATATCAACTTTGTCTTTATTGTACATGATATTTGAAGATACAATACACAATCTATAAATATAAAAGCGAAAATGTGTGTATGTATTTTTGTATGTCTGTATGTGTGTTTGTGTGTTTGTGTGTCCGCTAAAAAAATTCGACAGACACGAGGAAAATTCACAACCTCGGTATCATATTGAAGCTCCATCCTTCGCTCGAAAAATATCGAAAAATTTGCCAAAAAGGTTCATTTTTCACCCCGAAATCGACAATTTTCGACAGGGGGGGGGGTAAAAACGATCCTCTCGTGACGACGACCGGTTCTACGCATGCGTCAGATGACGTCATGACCTGATTTACTTTAAATAGTTGACAAACTTTCTAAATTTCATGTATGTCGAGTTAGCTCAGTTGGTTAGCGCGTTGGTTCGTTATCTAAACTTTTTGGATTCGAATCGTGGTGTGAGATGTCTTTTTTTTCGATTTTTTTATATTTAAATATTGAACCATTGTTATTTAAGCCATTTTTCACGTAACGTTTGTTTTTCTGGTATTTTTTACTTCGCTTAGCCACTCTCGACCACACACCCAAAAACACCCGGGTACCCACCGATTTTTAAAATTCTAATATCGAAACAGGCTTATTTAAGCCATTTTTCACGTGTTCGTTTTTCTGTTTTCTTTTTTGTTTTTTCGATTTTTACATTTAACATCGTTCGTTTGCATTACGTTAGTTTTTTTTGTGTTTTTCCCGATGTTTTGATTACCCCCCCGCTTAAGTTTTAACGTTCGTTTTTGTTTTCTTTTTTTTACTTCGCTTATAACAAACAAATCTGGTCATTGACCTCATTTGCTGAATAGCAATTGCTTACGTCGTCGTCGTCGTCGTCGTCGTCGTCGTCGTCGTCGTTGTCGTTGTCGTCGTCGTAACGCTCTACGACTTCCGTGTGCGCACCTGTCAATTTGGTTCTAACTTAAATAAATTAAAACATCTTTCAGTAACTCATTCTGGCTGGCCGATGTTATTTTCAAACTTCGCCTCATGGCTTCGGGTTCGATCCTACCCCCCCACCAGGTTTCTTTTTTATTTAACAGCATACACACCTCCAAACACCCTGGCAACGCCGGGTGCCCCCACTAGTGTATCATAAAATGAACTGCTCTGGAGACAGAATGTATAAAAAAGTAGAACCACATGTATAAATTATAAATATCGAGAGCTTTACCGGTTTCACTAGGATCAATGACTATCTTCAGACATAAAAGCTGGGAAAACTCGATTTTATAATTTATTTTTACGTTTCCTTTTTTCGTCCGTCCTTTTCACGCACACATACACACTGAAATACACACACACAAATATATATATATATATATATATATATATATATATATATATATATATATGAACGGGAGCTAAAAGAAAAGGGAGAAAGATCTGTTTCATAATATACAATTAAAATAAAAGTTTATTTTCTTAATGTGTATAATCATATACCGAATGCAAGCAGCTTAACGGATTAAAAGAGAGAAAAAAAGCTATTTCTCAGAACGTCTTATTTTCTTCACAATTGGAAATCGATCCATTATCTGAAAATAAAATGTAAAACTACAGTGAAAAACAAGGACAAATGAAAGCCGATAATGAAAATAATGTTTATAAAAGCAAAAAAAAAAAAAAAAAATAAATAAATAAATAAAAAATAAATAAATAAAATAAAAAAAACGTCCAAAATCAGAAGCTTCAAATAGTGAATACAAAAGTGATTTTTATTTCCTTTAGATTTCAGGTTAAACGTCAATGAATTTCTGAATTTATTTTTCGACTCATCCGGAAACCAAACAAGCGTAATAACAACAAGAATCGGTTGTTGTAAAGAAAACAATACACAAAATTAAATAAAACATAAACTTCATGAAAAAATAAATTTAATAGTAATCACGAATACCGGTTGTTGAAACTAAAAACATTTAAACAAAAAAATAAAATTAAACAAAATACAAATAAGTTAATAAATAATATTAAATTGAAATTCTCGCATGGTTTTAAGCATTCTTTTATTTCAATGTTAAAAACAAATAAAAAAAACGTAGGGATAATTTTTATTTTCAGCACTTTTTTTCTCATTCATATATTATCTAAACGGTATTTTTACTTAATATATTAATAATGTCACTTCATCATTATTACTCGTTTGGTCATCCATAGAATGTCTATTTAGTAGGTTGTGTTTATTGCTTTTTAGCAGCTTTTGTTCTGTCGTTATTTATTTCTTTTATTGGATATTTCTATTTGTCATGAAGACAAATTGTTTTGTTCCTTTCTTTTCTGAGATGCTTTTCCTTTTGTCTTTCCTATACCTTGCTGACTTTCTTTTCGCGATCATTTTCCATTGCTTATTTGTAACTAGCAAGAAGACCCGACGTTGCCTGGGATTGAATAATGATCAACGTATGTTTCACACTCATATATTTTTATTCTCATCGAAACCGGTGAAATCGACTATTTTTCAACCAAATCGATTGATTGCCTGCTCTAGTTGGGGACCCACCAGGGTGCACCGCGACGAAGCTTCTCATGACTCTCGCAGTTACTTAGTCCACAATAAACGTTAGTCTATATTGCACTGTAGAGAACTACAGTGTATTTTATATTTTATTTTATATATAAAAGCTTGAATAAAAGTTTAAAATAAAAAAAGTCAAGTATCGTGCTGCAACACGAAACATTAATTTCGAACGCGCCTCTATTATATCAAAGAACCTACTGTTGATTTTATACCTCGGGCTTTTGGCTTGTGTGGTAATAAAACTTCTCAAATGCCCTTGTGATGTTAGGATTTGTAAGGTGTAAACTTTGATTCAAATCGCCTGTTCCTTCTTTTATCAGATAATTTCGGTTATCGGATATTGATACTTATCGAAGGCATGCTTACACAAAATCTATCCAAGGACACTGGAAGTCACATAAAGTACACTCACGTAAAATTCGATAAAAATCGGCCCAACCGTTTTGGAGTTCATAGGGAACGAACTCCCATACACGTAGGTGCATACATTTTATTTTATATAATTGTAGAGATTTCCATTCTTAATTTAGTTGTAACATTTTCTTTATTGTACATATTTATTTATCAGTCTACGTATTTGTTTTCGTTTTTATTCTTTTTTTTTTTTTTAAATATTATTATGGTTTTGCCTTTGCCTGTTTTCCTTTTCTCCAATCCTCCAAACTTTTTCTTTCCTTCTTGACAAGAACACTTTATAAAACCAACATGACTAATAAGACTTTCGGCACAACGGATAAAATGCTGTGTGAATCAGTTTCAAGTGACAAATTAGATCAAGGATGCCCGACGTCGTCCGACCTTGAATAAGTACCAATAAATGTTCCACCCTTCAATACTTTTATTGTTATCTATTTCGGTGAAATCACCCATTTTAAAATCAAATCGAATTATTTCCTACTCTAGTAAGGGAGCCGCCACAATATACCGGAAGGAAGACGCTTCACGTGCCTACCCGTAGTGACTTAGTCCACAATACATAGCAATCTACATTGCATTGTAGAGACTCAACTGTTGATTAAAAAAATATTTGTAAATAATGGCTTCACTTAAAGTTTAAAATGCAAAAGTCAAGTGTCATCGTTCAATTGTGATCTAAACAGCAACATTTACTGTGACCGTGCCCCAGTATTATCGAAGAACTAACTGTTGATTTTACAAAATTACCTTTACACAATCACTTGAATTAAAGTAAAACGTACAAAAGTCAAATATAATGTGCCCTAAAAATAAACATTTCATACGAGCTTTTGTTTATATAAGAATATACAGTTGATTTTATCGCCTGGACTTTCTTGCTTGTGCGGTGATAAAATACTCAAATGCACTTATGATTTTAGGTTGTATAAAACTGTTGACTTTGGTCCAAATCGGACTTCCTTCTTTAATCGGATTTTTTGTTTTCGATTATCGATTTTCGATACTTATCGGATGCATTTTGATAAAAAAAAAACTATCTAAGAACACTCCTAAACACTGTAAGTATCCGAGTGTGAAATAGAAAATAGAGCCAGCCGTTTCCGAGTTCATAAGGAACAATCTCCTACACATACAAAGTTCCTTTTATATAATAATATAGATATACAAAATCTTAATATATACGACTTTTTGTTTAAAAGGACTAGATTCAATAAAAGTGCTGATATGCCGCAAAACAAGTCAGAGCAATTCCCTTTCTTACATTCCCTTTCTATTTTCTTTCGCATATTTTTTAATGTTAGTCCCCCCTTCTTTTCGTCGTCTTTCATTTGATTCGATCTTTGTCTTTTCATTTCAAATTTATAACGCTTAATTTCCTACTTTCTTTCATTATTTACTGCGTCGTTATTAGCTTAAAAAAAGACCCCGCATTCCACAAATAAACCACTTTCATTTAATTCTCCCTCGAGCTAGTTATGCGTTGGAAATCCCTAAAAAGAATTACTCCCACGTATGGATGGGTGAACACAAATCCCAAATCTTTTAAAAGCATTTTTAATTGGCACTAAGTGTTTACATTTGTTCAGTATTTTTTCAAATTCTATTTAAATCCCCCACCAAAAAAAAAAAAATTGATAGTAACATCGACCTTCACGAGTGCAACAATTTTGGAAATTGTAAAAATATTTTTAATATTTTATATTTTGTGATTGCTAACAGGTAACGTATATGTGTACAGGAGAATCTGCAATAATCAGTGTTAAATAAAATTTGTTTTCTGCACACACATATGTATGCATTCATTGTATATATATATATATATATATATATATATATATATATATATATATATATACACAGTGGACACCAATTATCAAGGCCCAGAAGCCACTCAGGGATAAGGGTTATATATCTATTATGTACATATGTATATATCTATTATGAATAAATATATATACACATGAATGTATTCATTATATATATATGTATATATATACATATATATATATATATATATATATATATATATATAGAGAGAGAGAGAGAGAGAGAGAGAGAATAAGAGAGAGAGATAGAGAAAGTCAGAGTGAGAGTGAGAGAGTGAGGGGGAAGGAGATCGGAAGTCTAGAAGAGCCAAGTTTAATTTAAGGAAATAATACTTTAAA